>NC_134483.1:371608270-371908270 GCF_040206685.1 Ascaphus truei
CCATGTTAATCAGTGGCGGTGAGTGCTGGATAACGCGTTCCGGCGTCGGAAAACGGCCCATAGGGAGGCATTGCAAAGCTTTGGATATGCCATTCGCTGTAAAGTGAAACGTTGGATAGCGAGGACTACCTGTATATGCAAGAACTAGTGTACCTGCTTCTCCTCTATTTCATATCTAAAAATGTTTATATACAATTGTTAGATATATATATTTTTTTCCTTTTGTAGAAAATAATTGTTTTATTGCCTATTTATCAAAAGCATTTATTGCATTGCTTTAAAGGAGACCTTTTTGAAACAAAACAAGGCATTGACATTAGGACATCTAATGAATATGCTCCAGTAATATTTAATGTGCTCTCACAAATTTTTGACAAATGGGCAGAGTTTTATTATTTGTAAAACTTTTTACCCACAAGATTTATCAGTAACATGTTAGCAATTAGCATCCAAATTAACTAAGCGATATAGGGTTTTACCCTCTTACTGTATTAAAACTGCCAGCTGCAGGAACAAGGAAAGCCTTGTAAACCAAACACGGTCACTTTTTTTCATGCATGTACAGTACACTGTATGTGTTTCCTTCATTACGTAAAACTGTTACAGAAATGTAATGTCGATGGGGGTTATTTATTAAAATCTCCCATCTGCAAAACTGGGACAAAGAAACGGCACTAGATTTATTTCCGAAATACATTGAATTTAAATCAATGGGATTGTCTTGATTGATCTGGTGTAGTGCTGTTTGCACCAGTTTTCACCTGTATTGCCTCCGGGAGACTGATTAATGACCCCCCAGTTCTTTAAATGCTGCAATGTGTCACTGGGGTCACGGCACTGTTCTGCTGACCACTATTGAAGGATAATATTAAGAATATGAATGAGATAATATGTTGTGAAAAGCTACTTGATCTGAGATGTAATAATATATTTTTTTAATATAAGATTGAAGCGAGGAGTCTCCTGAGCTGTACCCCCATTCATTTCAGCTCCGGGGACCCCCTGCTTTCCGAGATACTTACCTCCCATAGGGGATGCTGGTAGCCGTTCTGCTAATTGGGTTGAGGGTGGAGTTCCAAAACTCCTGCGTCCTGCGAGCCAATAGGAAGCTGAGACGTCATCAGGTTTGGCTTCCTATTTGCCTGTGTGACGCAGGAGCTTTAAACTATGCAGAGATACTGGCACCCTATTTAGAGGTCTGTAACTCAGGAAGCATGGGGTCCCCAAAGGTGAGATTAATGGGGTTCAGCTCGACAGACCCCGGACTTCAAACCTATGTTAAAAAATAATAATGAAAAAAGCGCATGAATTTCTCCTTTAACGATGCAGACCAAGCAATATCCTACGTTTGTTTTTAAAAAAAAACAAAAATCCGTTCTGTACTATGAAAAAATACTTTTAGCATTGTTTTAATAACAACTTTGAATGCCATTTTTAATTTATTATAATGTACAGTAACAAGCTTTTTTATTTCTATAGCAACCATTTATAATGTCACATCCCGTTCCTCTTCTGAATCAGGCTTTGGCACACACCTTTTTGAGCCCTGCCCTCTCTCTAGCAGTGTATCAATTGTATCTAGTGACTGCCTGGTCACAGGATCTTCCCTCGGAACTTTGCATCTTTGGTCCTCATCTGCTGCACTTACAGCCATTTAGTGAACCCCCAGGTCGAATCTACGCCGATCGATCACAGGAGAACGGATCGATCGGCAACTTAGCTAATTACGTATCATTGTGGGGATTGCATTGATGCACATATTAAAGGGAAACATAAAAAAAGGCAGCTTGGACTGCTGGTTCAAGGAATATTGAGAGGGTTATGGATTCAAATGACAAAAGTTTCCTAGCTGCAAAACTAGGACACATTTGGTACAAAAAACTGCATCATATTTAGTAAAGAAAATGAGAACTATTGAAAGCGATTAGAGTTTTTCCTTTCTGTAAATCAGGTGTAATACTTTTGCCCACGTTTTGCAGCAAGTTGACTTTAGAAAAATGACTTCCTTTGTATTACAGTCTCCTTGCCCTAAAATTAGGAGCAGAAATTGGTGGAAAAACAGCAATAGATTTGATAACAATTGCACTGGAAGTAATGGTGTTTTTTTTTATTTTTATTTATTTATATCTATATTTGATATATCATTTTTCTGCCCCACTTTTGCACCCAGAAGAGTTTGATACAGAACGTTCATTTTGACTTGGGAATATCAAGCAAGACGAGGAAGCACAATGTGGCAGCTTGAGCTGTGCGTGGAATCCCTCAGAATTAGCCTGACCCGATCCCTAAATAAGAAGTGGTACATGTTTGAAAATCGGTTTTACATTAAATATACATATAGGGGCTGATTCTATATCCGCCGACAAAGCAAGTCGGGATGTTTTCAACTGAAATTCCCTATTGACTTCAATGGAGAATTTCAGCCAAAAACAACCCTGAAAGGCCTCTTCAGCAATTATAGAATAAGTCCCTTAAAGCAGCAATACTAGATCACCCCCCCCCGCCCCCTTCCTTTTTTTCCCTTCTAAATGTGTAAAGCACGTGGCAATGTATGATTCTACATTCTTACCTAAACTGTGCTCCTGTTATAGATCTGAAAAAATCCTCATTGTGTGCCTAACATAATGGCCGCCTTCTAACCTTGTGCTGCAGTCTGGGAAATGCTGCAGCTGATATAATGTTACATATCACAAAGTGTAACACCTTATTGTTACAGCTTTCAGAGTAAGACAGTAGTCAGCTGTTTGGAACACCGCAACAGATCTGTTTGGGATACTTTACCAAACAAAAGCCAGAGCTCAAAATGGTGTGTGTGTGAGAGCCTGCTTCAAATGAGGAAGTAGATCTGACTTTCTAAGGCCGCATCCATAGTGGAATGCACTAGCTTCCGCGCTTCCTCCTCCCAGCATGCTGCAAATACAAACTTGTTTGTATTGCGAAGCGCTGCTCTCCCTGTAGCGCGCGTGCACTATGCGCATATGTATTGGCGTTCTAGTGTTTGTTTTGGCACGAGCTACGTAGCCTGCACTATGGACGCGGCCTTAATGCTTGCTGTAGCGACTAAAGGATGATCAATACTTGGAAGAAAATTAAAAATAGCATTAGGAGTTAAACAAAATGCATACTGTATTATCTAATACTACAGAACTGATTTATTTAATTAAAACGTTTTGCTGCTTAAGGCAGCGTCCCCGCTGGCACGGAGTGCGCTTATGCTTGAGAGCGGTGAAGTCACCAACTCTCAAAGCATGAGTGCAGGGTGTCCTGCTTAATTTTTGCAAGCGGGAGCGGGGGGCCTGGATCGGGGCTATTTGTGTGTGTAATTTGTGTGTGTGTTGCTGTGTTCTGTGTGCACTTACCTCTGCTGAGCGCGCTTCAAAGTCAAATTTTGTTGTCTCCCCAAGCGCCGAGCGTACGTGTGCGTGCACGAGCGCGCATCACTTGAGCGGGGACGTCCGAATTTACATTACAACAAGCAACCTTGGAAAGCACCGCGCGCTCAGCGCCAGCAGGGACGCAGCCTTACAGAGGTGCAACTATCACCTGTTACATTATGGTGTGTGATGACAACTACTTGATGTAATTGGAAACAGGAGCAGCATTTCAGTTTTTGGTCAGGAAGGCAATTACTGTATCAGTGCATGTCCATGGGACACTTGGGCCGCTGGAAGCTTTTGGATTTGTAAAGATAATGTAGGGATGTGTTAGGAACCTCCTTCGTTCGGTGGAGTGGGGCAGGTTCCGCGGTGGCACGCTAGTACAGGGCGCCGCCATGTTGTTACGCAACCTTGTCAAGGGCACTAAGAAAGTGGAAAGGTCGCGCATGCGCAATGGAAGCGCGCGAACGACGGGCCTGTAAGGAAAAGGCTCCGTGGGGGAACTACAATTCCCATGAGCCCTAGAGTGGTCACCTGACGGGAGGAACCAATCAGAAGGCTAGGTTTACGGAGACAGGAAAGGGAAGCGTGGAAAAGGAAAGGGACCACGCTAGTCAGAGGAGATCTGGAAGGAGCCGGAGAAGGTAGTGCGAGTGCAGGGGGTCCGTGACCCGCCTGCATAGGACAGCTATCCCCGCAGGCCCTTAGGAGCATACCCTGAGTCCCAGTAGGTTGCTGAGCTGCAGGGACGCCCTATCGTGGAAGTATTGTCACATTACTGTATACTGGCTAGAGACAGAGCACAGAGTTGCGGCGGTTGCAGTCATCTGGGTCCAGAAGGCTGGACACCGCTACATCCAGAGGTCAAGGGTCGGATGCGTCTGATCCTTTGCGAAGTGGTACCGGTCACCGCTGTGACCGTAAGGTATTAATTACCTCAAGTGCACCAACACCGGTCAACAGGCGCTGATCCCACCTTAGGCATAACTCTTTGGAGACACTAGTGAGTGGCCGAAGGCCTAAGTACACGCAGCTATCGTTCTATTCTGATTACACGGACACGGTGTGTGGGGCACGCGGTGACGGGACAGAGACATACTCATAAGAGCGTGGCTGAGCCACTATTGTACAGAACAATATTCCCTAGGGGTGTGGCCGAGCCACTGATGTTATAAGGACATTATTCGTTCGCAGTGTTATAGTATAAGTGTATGCATTTTCTGTTATTGCCATGGTTCATATAAAGTTATAAGGTTATTATTGCCCACAGTAAAACTGGTTGCATGCATTGTGTTCGTATGTTTCTTGCCCAGGGGAATCTTACATGACGGGGATCCTGGGAGGCGCTGCGCTAAAAAGTGTTATCCCAGGCTCCCAGCTAGCGGATGCTCAGATCTCCTGGAGCCACAGGTACGTGCAGTTACCCGTAGTCTCTTAGCGTATCAGAAAATCTTAGACCTGGGGTGCCCTATATTTTTTTCAACTGTGCAATAAGTTTTTTTTCACCATGTTTGTGCCCTCGCAGCCTGAGGTGCGCAAGTGGGCCCAGCGGCATGAAATTCCCCTGACACGTGCCTTCGGCCTGGGACATGTTCCCAGGCTTCCAGCTAGCATCGGCTCAGATCTCTTGGAGCCACAGGTGCGTGCAGTTACCACATAGTCTCTTAGCTTATCAGAAAAAGGGCTACAATTACAATATGAGAAGGACTGATAGTTTTAAAGAGGCAATCCAAGCGGCTCTTTTTAAAAATAAATTTAAAAAATTGGGGTTTTTTGTCTTAAAATATGCAGCCTTTGATTACCTTTTATTGACAACTAATTACCTACAGTAAACTGCCGATCGATTTGTTCTCCCATGATCGATCAGCAACGATCCTACTTCCACGACTGACTAAATGGCTGCATTTCAGTTTCAATCAAACCTTCAGTCAGTGTAACACAGCAGCTGCAATGTATTCTTATATTACTAAGGTAACATTATCTATTGTTACAGTTTGTAGCTCAAACTGCTGGGAATATTGGCAACAAATTATCACAAACAGTGTTACAAAGATCTTGCACTGCTGGGGAGGTGGCTAAAACCTGCTACAGAAATCAAAGGATGCTGTCTGTGTGTGTGTGTGTGTGTGTGTGTGTGTATACATATAATATATATATATATATATATATATATTAGGCAGGTCTGCAATCCTGTCTTTCACCATTATCACCCAGCACACAGCACTTCTACTGCAGCAAGGAATTCTGGGAAATGACATGCAAATGAGCACACAGTGCCACCTTTTATCTCATCCAAACGAAGGAGAGATGGAGCACAGCTGGAAACAAAATGAACTCAGGCCCCCACCAACGCGTTTCGAGCCGGTGGCTCTTTCTCAAGGTGCATAGTGATGCCTACTACTAACCTGCCTAATATACTCTAATTTCCCGCCACTTGCCGCAATCCATCCATCGCAGGGACCGCGTCACACGTGACGCGCCATGCGCGGCATGGACTGGAGACGTCAGCGCGCAATTTGAGTATAAACAAGTTTTTCCCGATTTTTTTCTCTTCAACAAAACTTTACTATCAACAAAAACTTTATCAAACATTTCATACATGGTTAAAAAGCTCTATTTGAATCCTCAAACTTTATTACTCTATAACAACAGGACAATCTTAAAAAATGGTTTATTCAACACTACTTTAAAAGAGGATTCACGAGCAACATTAGATATTACATTGATAACAAGGTGATAACCATTTAATTCTGACACAGTGATGATGGTAATAGTTTAAAAATGTTAATTTTAAAAACAGATATGAAAAAAGCATCTTGTATGTGAATCATTGAAATGACACTCCTTAGATGTAAACTAAATGAGCAAGATCAGGTGCACTTTATTTTTTCAAATTATATATTGTGTATATATATATATATTTAAGTGCACATTACCTAAAACATTAGAATTTGTTAATGTATATTAATGGAGTGTCAATACCAATGATTCACCTATAGTGATAGTATAGATGCACATGAAATAGAGGATGATATGCATCTGTGTGCACGAATTAATTCCCTTTGTATTACATTACGATTTTTATTTTTATTTTATTTGATTTATTGTTGTTCAAGTCTATATATGTATTTGTTATGTCTACATATGTTCACATAAATGTTAACAATTAATATCAATAAAGATATTCACAATATAGTTGTGCTTAATGTAGTTAAAACTAATATGACTTGTATCAACTGGAAGACACAATTGAGTCTGCAAATCAAAAAAGGGGGGAGGGATTTTGATTCTCAATACCAGACTCCGAAACGAGATTGCTATATCAAGTAAAGAAGTTGCATATATCAAGGACCAATATTGTATACTAATACATAAGTTAATTAGATTTTCTATTTGGTTAATACTGAGAAGGTTTGCCCAAAAGGGGATTGCATAGGGAGGAAATCACGTTAGAAATGGGCCCAGATCCCACTCTGTATTTAAACCATGAGGTATTCTGGTGTTTAAGGTGAAAATCCAGTAAAGTTCCCTTTTGTCTAATGTTTCTAGCCTGTTTCCTCCCCTTAGAGATTTTGGTACGTGTTCTATTCCTCTATATTTAAGTTGTTTTAGGTCTCCCTTTTTACATGTTGAGAAATGATGAGACACTGGATGGGTTAGGTCCCCAAGTCTAATCAGTCTAATATGTTCCCTCAACCTTGTTTTCAAGGTACGTGATGTACGTCCGACATATTGTTTGCCACATCCACAGTCCAAAAGATAGACTATGAATGTGGCATTACAATTGATGAATGAGGTGATAGGAAATTTCTTTCCCGTGCTGAATGATGTGAATTCGGATGAGGGCTCCATGTAACCACATGAAATACAATTAAGGCACTTAAAGCATCCTTTTGGGAGATTTTCCCTATGTGTGATACATGTGGGGGTAAACAAGCTTCTAGTTACATAATTAGCAATTGTTTTTGCCTTTTTGAAAACAAAGCGTGGGCCTTCAGAATGTACTTTTTTGAGTAAAGGGTCAGCTGACAAAACATTCCAGTGTATTTTTACTATGTTTTTTATTTCTTTAACTTGTGTGTTATGCTGAGTCACAAAAACAGGGCCATCTTTATCCCAAGTGTTATTGTTTTTATTTGTTTTTCTTTCTCTTTGTTTATCCAAAAGTTCAACCCTATTCATTGCTGCAACTTCCTCGAATGACCTCTGGAGAACGTTTTTGGAATATCCTCTTTTTTCAAATCTATTTAGAAGTTCATTAGATTGAATTAGAAAATCCTCATGATTAGTACATATTCGTCGCAATCGAATTAATTGTCCCTTTGGGATGGAATTTAAGAGTGACATGGGATGGCAGCTGTCAGCTCTCAAATAAGTGTTACGTGAATTTTCCTTTCTATATACATCAGAGCAGATCATCATATCCATATTAATAAATAATAATAAATCCAAATATTGAATGTGATGAAAATCATACGTGTACGTGAATTTTAAATTGAAATTGTTTGTGTTGAGGTGATCTATAAATAATAAAAGTGAGTCAACCCCTCCATCCCAAATAAAAATTAAATCATCTATAAACCGCCTATAAAAAGTGATAAAATGTCGATAGGGGTTGGTAGCTCCAAACACGTGGACCGACTCCCACCAACCCAGAAACAGGTTGGCATAAGAGGGAGCAAAGCTGGTACCCATTGCGGTTCCACGTGTTTGGAGGTAAAAAGACCCATCAAACAAAAAGTAATTGTGAGTCAATAAAAAGTGAATACAATCTAGAATGAAAGTGTTTTGAGTAAGTGACAGTGTGGAGTGATCTAAGTGATGTCTGACAGCCGCCATCCCATGGTCATGTTCTATGACCGTGTATAGGGAGGTCACATCCAGTGTGACCCAGATGTGGCCCCCCTTCCACTCAATATTGGTTAACTGTTCCAGAAGGTCATTGCTGTCTCTGATGTAAGATGGTAAAGCATGTACAAATTCCTGTAAATAATGATCTATGTATCTAGAGACACCATCTCCCAAAGATCCAATGCTAGAAACTATTGGCCTCCCAGGTGGGGAGACCAATGTTTTATGGACCTTTGGGAGATGGTGGAAGACAGGAATGATGGGTTGTGCCTGAAACAAAAACTCACACTCTTTGTGATCAATGACTCCCAAATGTAAACCCTCATCTAAGAGTGCTCTTAGTTGTTGTAAAAATCCTGGAGTGGGGTCCCCCCGCAGGACAGAGTAGGAAGATTGATCCATTAGTTGACGAATAGCCTCGTCCCTATATTGTGTCCTACTCTGCACTACTACGGCACCCCCCTTGTCTGCCATTTTGATTATCAAATCTTTATTCAGTTTAAGTTTATGTAAGGCATCTTTCTCTAACTCGCTGAGATTGTTGACTCTGCTCTGCAGGGGGGACAAGTCAAAGGTGTACCCCCTGGAGAGCAAGGCCAAATCCCTCCCAACGAGTTTTTCAAATGTCATTAAATAATGCCCTTTCATATGGGCTGGGAAAAATACCGATTTTTTTCTCATACCAGACTGTTTTCTACCAACCACATTGGCTAGATCAACAATATCAGATCTCTCATTTTCTTCTAAAATAGAATTCATATCATGAATACAGCATTGTTCCCTGAAGGTTGGGGTATAGGGAGGTGGAACGGAGCCGTGTGTTGTACCGATGACCCCCCTGAACCTGAAGGAATAGCTTCCTGTTGGTCAGTGGAGACACCCAGATCAACCACTCTCACATTCCCCTCCCCACTGTCCCTTCCCTCAAAGAATCGTTTGAGAGTAAGTTTCCGGACATATTTGTTAAGGTCAATAACCACATCAAATAGTTTAAATCTAGACATAGGTGCGATTTTCAGTCCCTTATTTAATACTGAAAGTTCAGCCTGTGAAAGGGGAAGATTTGTTAGATTAATGACCCCAGTGTCCTCAATTAAGAGTTCTTCTTCCTTTTTGTGGGATTTTTCTTGTTTCCTTTTCTTTCCCCTCCTGGTTCTCCTATGCGTTCCCCGTTTTTTGCGGACCCAAAATAAGTAGTTGATTGAGGTTCTCTATTTCTTCTATCGCTGTCTTGATCAAAATGTCCTGAACTGGTAGCACCTCCTCTGGTATCTTTGTGGGATCTTAGATTATAATGATCTGTATGTGCCGCATGTGATGTCATTTCTGCATCTGATAGGTCTGATTCCCCACTTGTAGTATGTGTGAATGAAATGTTTTTCTTTAGAATTGATTTTTTCTGTTGTGTGTCCATGTTCTTTTTAGGAGTGGAAGAACCAAATTTCCTTACTGGTGCACTTCTTTGCCACACATAAACTTGATTACGCAGGTAATCCTGCTTGTCTCTCTCAAATTTTATTTGCTTCTTCGTCATAATTTCCTTCTCCATTGTTTCAATATTTTTAGCCAATGCCTCATCAAGTTCATTAAAACCCTCCATTTCTATGAATTGGCGTAGGTCCTTCTGTAGAGTAAAAATGTCCTTGTCTAACAGCAACTTCTCTTTAGTTTTAAGTTGTATGATTAAATCCATAAGTGTGAATGAACAAGTGTTTAGAGCATCTTTCCAGACCTTTTGAAATTCTACAGTAGTAAACCCAAATGTTGGAGATTTTTTGATTCGTAACCCTCTGGGTATTCTTTTGGTTTTTACATAGTTTTGTATGTATAGAGGTAAAAAGACCCATCAAACAAAAAGTAATTGTGAGTCAATAAAAAGTGAATACAATCTAGAATGAAAGTGTTTTGAGTAAGTGACAGTGTGGAGTGATCTAAGTGATGTCTGACAGCCGCCATCCCATGGTCATGTTCTATGACCGTGTATAGGGAGGTCACATCCAGTGTGACCCAGATGTGGCCCCCCTTCCACTCAATATTGGTTAACTGTTCCAGAAGGTCATTGCTGTCTCTGATGTAAGATGGTAAAGCATGTACAAATTCCTGTAAATAATGATCTATGTATCTAGAGACACCATCTCCCAAAGATCCAATGCTAGAAACTATTGGCCTCCCAGGTGGGGAGACCAATGTTTTATGGACCTTTGGGAGATGGTGGAAGACAGGAATGATGGGTTGTGCCTGAAACAAAAACTCACACTCTTTGTGATCAATGACTCCCAAATGTAAACCCTCATCTAAGAGTGCTCTTAGTTGTTGTAAAAATACTGGAGTGGGGTCCCCCCGCAGGACAGAGTAGGAAGATTGATCCATTAGTTGACGAATAGCCTCGTCCCTATATTGTGTCCTACTCTGCACTACTACGGCACCCCCCTTGTCTGCCATTTTGATTATCAAATCTTTATTCAGTTTAAGTTTAAGTAAGGCATCTTTCTCTAACTCGCTGAGATTGTTGACTCTGCTCTGCAGGGGGGACAAGTCAAAGGTGTACCCCCTGGAGAGCAAGGCCAAATCCCTCCCAACAATCCAATAAACTAACTTTTTTTATCTGGGTCCCACTCTCCTAGTAGTTCATTTTGTTTCCAGCTGTGCTCCATCTCTCCTTCGTTTGGATGTCCGGTCTTGTGGAGTAACGGCAGCACGCACCCATGGAGGAATTCCCACAAAAGACCCTACAAATGTGAGTCACTCCAACCTGTTTATTTGTATACACCCATACTTACCCAACCGATATTTTTGTCTGGTCACTAGCCAGTGAAGGTCCCACATCATTGCAGTGGGATCTTTTCCAGCTAATCGGTATCTAGTGGAAGTGGTTTATTACAAGGGTTGGAGTATTTTGGTCTGGACTGTCTGGGACCTCCAGGGACACAATTTATATGCTTATAGTCTTGGGCTATTTAGCCAGTGGTTCATGTTGGAGCACCATACAGTTTCTTGTGACTGTTTGCACCTTTTATCTCAAGCTCACATTACATGAGCAACCCTTAGCCAATGCATGCTGCTTTAGACACAGCTTTTAAGCAAGGGCTTGGGAGATGCAAAGCCAGCAAACCCACTCACAGACATGTTTCAACCTTGATGGGTATCATCAGTGTGAGGTTGGTTGCTGGCATTTGCTCAAATGAGATAAGAGTCGGTAATCACCACACTTATTAAGGTTATGGTGGGTAAAAAAAGTGACAAAAACCCTCCACAGTAAAGCATAAAGCTAAGGGGGTCATGCCCCCTTAGGAAGGTCCCGTTACGGTGACCGAAACGTTTGTTGCAATGCCTCTCTTGTCTACAATACAAACTTTTGGATTTAACCTTCAGTGTGCTGTCTCATTATCGGATACCCCTCTGGTAATTATCTCTACATTATTTTTATGGGATAAGCATCTGTGTTTTGCTTGAGTTTTGTGTGCCTACTGCTTTCTTTGTATATGTGTGTATGTATATATATATTTATTTATTTATTTATTTATAAAATATTTTACCAGGAAGTAATTCATTGAGAGTTACCTCTAGTTTTCAAGTATGTCCTGGGCACAGAGTTAGGACAAATAATACATGGTTACAAATACAGTTACATAAATGAACAGGGTATACATTATATACAAGACATTGCATGCACAGTTAAAGAAAATATATATTATGGGTGAATGCAACAGTTACAGACCAGATTAAAATGTTTGAGAGAACTTAAACTGGTGGTGGATGTGAGAGTCTCTGGTAGGTTGTTCCAGTTGTGGGGTGCACGGTAAGAGAAGGAGGAGCGTCCGGCTTCTTTGTTGAGCCTTGGGACCATGAACAGTCTTTTGGAGTCTGATCTCAGGTGATAAGTGCTGCATGTGGTAGGGGTGAGGAGCTTGTTCAGATAGCTGGGTAGCTTGCCCATAAAGAATTTAAAGGCAAGACAGGAATTGTAGAGGGTGTCAAGTTTGCTAAGGTGGGTTTGAGGTGCCGTGCCATATACTATGTCTCCATAGTCAATTGGCATTAGCATCAGCTGTGCGATACGCTTTCTGACCAGGAGACTTAGGGAGGATTTGTTCCTGTAAAGTACCCCTAGTTTGGCATAGGTCTTGGTTGTCAGGGTATCAATGTGCATTCCGAATGTTAAGTGGGAGTCAAACCATAAGCCCAGGTATTTAAAACTAGTGACAGGGGTTAGGGTGGTGTTAGCGTTGGTTCTAATCAGGAGCTCAGTCGCTGGAAGCTTTAAAAATTTAGTCTTGGTCCCAAATACCATTGTTACAGTCTTGTCAGTGTTTAAAAACAGTTTGTTTTCGGAAATCCAGTTTTTGAGTCTCAAAAAGTCAGACTGAAGTATGTGTTGAAGGTCAGAGAGGCTATGGCTGTGTGCATATAGGATTGTGTCATCTGCATACATGTGTATTGAGGCTTGCTTACAAGCTGTTGGAAGATCATTAATGAACACTGAGAAGAGTAGGGGGCCCAGAACAGAGCCTTGCAGGACACCACAGGTGATATCCAGGGGGTTGGAGTTAGAGCCTGAGATGGACACATGTTGGGATCGTCCTGATAGGTAGGACTGAAACCAGTTTAAAGCATGCTTCCCTATTCCAGAGCTCTGGAGTTTGTTAAGCAGGATAGCATGATCAACTGTATCAAAAGCCTTAGCAAAATCTAGGAATACTGCACCAGTGAGTTGTCCCCGTTCCATTCCACACTGGATTTCATTGCAAACTTTTAGCAGGGTAGTTACGGTGGAGTGTTTGGGACGAAAGCCAGATTGGAATTGGCTAGGGAAATTTGTCTTGGTATAGTAATCGCTTAATTGGGAGTGGACACATTTTTCCATGACTTTGGATAGAATTGGGAGAAGTGAGATTGGTCTGTAGTTTGAGACAATGTTTTTGTCCCCACTTTTGAAGATTGGGACAACTCTGGCAGTTTTCCAGGTCTTAGGGATATGGCCTGCAGACAGGATAGAGTTGACTATGAAAGCAATTGGTTTGGCAATGGCTGGGGCACCAAGTCGTAGGAACCTAGATTGTAGTAAGTCAGGTCCACATTGGCTGCTTAGTTTTAGTTTGAGGAGCGCTTGTGTAATCTCCTCTTCAGATACTGGGCCAAATTGAAAATTGTGGGCAGTGTTGGGAGGGGGCTGGGCTATGTGGGCACTCCCAGGATGAGATTCAGGTTTGTGGTTAGGGCTGCGTTTTGCTAATAAGTTAGTGGCACACCCCACAAAGTAATCATTGAATGCATTTGCAATGTCAGTGGGGTTTGTCAGAGTAATATCCCCCTTAGTGATATTACTTGGTTGTTGATGGTTAGGAGGCTGGAATATATTGTTGATAACCTTCCAGAAGTTAGCTGGGTTTGATGTATTTTGGTGGAGATTGTCAGAGTAATATTGTGCTTTTGCGTGCCTTGTTTGCCTAGTGCACATGTTCCGCAGGCATCTGTAGTGATTGAGTTCCTTGGTAGTGCCAGTTACTTTGTAGATTTTCCACAAGGTATCCCTGAGCTGGTAGAGTGCAATAAGGTCAGATGTAACCCATGGAAGGTGGGCCCCCATTACCCTTATTTTGCGTAGTGGAGCATGGGTATCGCAGAGTTTTAAGAACTCGGATTGGAAATAGTCGAGCGCAGAATCAGGGTCGGGAATTAAATCGATTCTGTGCCATGGGCAGTTGGTAAGGTCATCCAGAAACTGTTGTGGGTTAAAGTTTTTAAATGTTCTAGTGAGGAGAACTTTAGGGCTTGGTTGGGGCGGTTTAATTTTCCTTACACAGTACACTATTGCATGGTCACTGAAAATGTCAGGAAGGATGCCAGAGGATTGGATTCTGCTGGGGTTTGAGGAGAGAATCCAGTCTAGCAAGGAATGGTTATGCGATTTCAGGTTTGTCCGTGTGGGTGGGGAAATGAGTTGTGATAGGTTAAGTGACTTGAGTTGTATCTGGATTTTATGGTTTTTAGGGTCAAGCCAGTTGAAGTTGAAATCCACACTCCTCCCCCCTTGAAGAAGCGCCAAGAGGCGTGAAACGATCGTCGGGTGTCAGGCGACGCGCAGATCCATGACATCAGCCGGTTTCTGTTTTGGAGTAGGAGACGGAGCGTGAGGCAACGCCAGAAGTCCTGCAGCTGACTGGTTGTATGAACGGGCTACCGTGACAATATGCGCACTACAGGCATAATGCAGACCTAAGGAGATTACTCAATTCCATCTTGGGGAGTACAACTACTATGGGAATATAAATGCATAGTGTCTGGTGACGCACTAGAGATGGTTACGGCTTATTGAAGCCTATATATACAACCTATAGGCCAGAGTACCTAGGCATATTTGAGCCTATTTATACTGATATCTAAGCCACCTAATCTGATTACACTCAGACATATATTGAAGAGCCTTGTATTCATGTGACCATACTTATACTTTGGGCTCCTCTGTGTATATGTAACACAGGCATATGCCCGAGTATTATACCTAACCACTATTCTATTGGCACACTCCATCACAACTTCTTTTAGATGATTTTATATATAAGTAAATAATTAAATATTTTGTGTTTTCAATTAGAAGAGTTAAATATATAAGTATATAATAAATAATTTTTTGTTTTGTATTTTAAACCTTCTGGTTTCCCATATGGTTTGGAAATTTGTTTCCATCTACTTTGATATATTACTAAACTGAGTGCAAACCTATGGGAATTCTTTTTGTGGTCACTCTGGATCATTCCTATAAAAAATATGAAGTTGAAATCCCTAAGAACTACTGTAGCAGCTCACTCTTCTCGTTCAGAAAGGAAATAGAGCCAAGAAACTGGGTGATATCAGCCAGGGATTGTAGAGGGGCTTTAGGGGGGCGGTAGATGCCAGCGAGCAAGATGTGCTTAGAAAAGGGGAGGCAGATGTTGCCAACTAGAATTTCAAAAGGTGGGCTTGGGGGCAATTTAACAGTGTAAATTGTAATGTGTCTGCAATATAAAATAACACCCCTCCTCCTCTCTTGGACCTATCTCTCCTAAAGATGGAGTATCCCTGAATGGCGATATTTGCATCAGGGGTTTTATGGGTTAGCCATGTTTCTGTAAGAACGATGGCTTTGGGTTTATGCATAAGGCACCATGCCCTTAGTTCATCCAGTTTGGGCAGCAGGCTCCGGATATTTATATGGGCGACAAATAGCCCTTTTTGGAATTTAAAGGTGGAATTCTTAGGGGCATGGGACAGATTTGAAATGGGAGGACCTGGGTTAGGTTCAATATCACCTGCTAAAGAGAGTAATAGTATGAGTAGAAATTTGGGTAGTTGTTTGCAAGTTGTAGATTTGTGGTGTTTGCCATTAGAGTGAGCAGTGGTTGGAGTGCTGGTTTTTAAAGTTCTCCACCAACATTCCGTAGATAGTGAAAGGCTTTTGAGTTGTCCAGGGTGTATGGTGATGTTGGGTGTGGGCCAGGATGGAGGAGTTTGTAGTGGATAGAGGGAGAAACATCTCCATGAGCCAGGAGAAAAGCAGGAGAAAGAAAAACGTTAAGATACATAGCAGGTTCATGATGCCAGAGGTAGGCAGTGCTGCATGGAGCTGTTGTGAGCAAAGTGAGTGTGTGCAGACTAAACAGCAGGGTTGTGCCTGTTACTTGTCAAATGTTTTGCTGCATTGCAATGCTAGAGTCAGTTCTGGGTTTTCAGTGGGCTGAGTTGGTGTGGGAGTTATTTTTGTGCAGTCAGTTTTGGGAGAGGCTGCAGTGAAATGAGTTGTAAAGGGGTGTGGGGTTAAAATATGCAGGTTAACAAGCATCGGATCAAAGTGTGGTCATATAAGCTCACCGTTTATTGCCCTGAGTAAGAGTTTGCAGAAAGGATGCAGTCCCCAGACACCTCTAGTCAAACTATAGTCTAACTATTATTGTCACTTAAAATGATCACTTTAAATGCATCACTCTTAAGATGCCAATGCTACCTTGCCAATATGTATATTAAGTGTAGCTTAATAGTCGTGGTGATTACCTACTCCTATCTCATTTGAGCAAATGTCAGCAAGCCAACCTCACACTGATGATACCCATCAAGGTTGAAACATGTCTGTGAGTGGGTTAACTGACTTTGCATCTCCCAAGTCCTTGCTTAAAAGCTGTGTTTAAAGCAGCATGCATTGACTAAGGGTTGCTCATGTAATGTGAGCATGAGATCAAAGGTGGCACTGTGTGCTCATTTGCATGTCATTTCCCAGAATCCCTTGCTGCAGTGGAAGTGCTGTTTGCTGGGTGATAATGGTGAAAGACATGCAAATGAATATACAGGAATATTTACAGTTGCTATATATATATATATATATATATATATATATATATATATATATATATATTGTGACAAACGGCTTACTCCGGGGCTCCGTCGTTTGTCCGGGACTGTTTAGAACACGGTCTTTTAGGGTAGGTTAAATGATGAGGCGTCACGTACTGTTCCTTTAAACAGGCTATGCCTGGTTTATTCAGTCCCAGGCACTGAGACTGCCACAGTGCATACAACAGAAAACAGATCAAAACAAAAGCTGCTCACCTGAGCGATAACTTAACTTAGATATCCCTGACTCAGGGTTGGAAGTGGCTTTTCCACTTCCAACATCAAAACACGGTACTTTTGCAGTCTTACACAAATGAACAGAAAGATTGAACCTGTTTGGGGAAGAGGCTTCTCCCCTCTGTAGTTCAGCAGCCTTCCAGCCTCCTGGCTCTTGTGGGGAGACCAGAGCAAACAGGAAATCAGTCTTTCATACCTGATTCCTAATTAGCATGACAGGTGACAGAAATCAGGCAGCAGACAAACTCTGGTCTGGATCTCTCATCCCTCAGTTCCAGCGCTTGCCAAACTGTGGGATGGAGTGTATGTATTATAAGGCTGCACTCCCAGGCCAAACAGGATAGAAACTGTCTAGTATCCTGGGAGCCCTATATACGGAATTTATTACCATCCCCTGGTTTCTGTCACATATCCTCCCCCCCAGCTCAGACCTCGAGGGATGAGCGACCATGGATATTAGGGAGTGCATCCTTGACAACCCGTCAGCATTGCCATGTTTGTGCCCTGACCTGTGTTCCACAGAAAATTTAAAGGGTTGTAGGCTTAGGAACCACCTGGTCACTCTAGCATTCTTTTCCCTGTTTTGACACATCCAGGTAAGGGGTGCATGATCTGTGACCAACCGGAATTTTCTCCCCAACAGGTAGTATTTGAGCGTCTCTACAGCCCACTTTATTGCGAGACACTCTTTCTCTACTATGGAGTAATTTTTCTCCTGGGGATTTAGTTTCCTACTTAAATAAAGGATGGGGTGCTCCTCACCTTGAGACTCCTGGGAGAGTACCGCCCCCAGCCCTACCTCAGATGCGTCGGTTTGGACTACGAACTCTTTGGAGAAGTCAGGTGTGACCAACACTGGTTGGGCACAGAGAGCTTCTTTCAGGCTTCTAAAGGCCTGTTCGGTTTCGGGGGACCACTTTACCATTAGCGGTCCTCTTGCTTTTGTGAGGTCAGTTAGTGGGGTTGCCTTAGTTGCAAAATTGGGAATAAACCTTCTATAGTACCCAATTAACCCCAAAAAGGTCCTTACTTGTTTTTTTTGTAACTGGCCTTGGCCAATTTTGTATCGCCTCCACTTTGAGTGTTTGGGGTTTGAGTAAACCTCTGCCAATAGAATATCCCAGATACTTGGCCTCCTCCAGACCAATAGTGCATTTAGCGGGGTTAGCAGTTAGTCCAGCAGACCGGACTGCGTCAAGCACAGCTTGGACCTTTGGAAGGTGGGATTGCCAATCTTCACTATGGATTACCACATCATCCAGGTAGGCGGCAGCATACCGAGCATGTGGTTTTAAAATTTTATCCATCATTCTTTGGAATGTGGCGGGAGCTCCATGTAAGCCAAAAGGCAACACCTTATACTGAAAGAGGCCGTCTGGGGTTGAGAAGGCTGTCTTTTCTTTTGCCCTTTCTGTGAGGGGAACCTGCCAGTACCCTTTTGTTAGGTCTAGGGTTGTGAGATATCGGGCTTTGCCCAGTCTCTCTACAAGTTCATCTACCCTGGGCATAGGATAAGTATCAAATTTTGACACCGCGTTTAGTTTCCGGTAGTCATTACAAAACCTTGTTGTACCATCTGGCTTTGGGACTAAGACTATAGGGCTGTTCCACCCACTTTGGGATTCCTCAATTACACCTAGTTTTAGCATTTTTTTAACCTCTAAACTTATAGCCTTTCTTTTGGCCTCTGGGATTCGGTACGGTTTAAGGTTAACTCGGACCCCCGGTTCAGAGACTAGGTCATGTTCAATTACGCTAGTTCTACCTGGCTGTATAGAGAAGATTTCTTTGTTTCTTTTCACTAAATTCTGAACCTCTCGTTTCTGATGAACAGACAGGGTTTCAGCTATGCTAACCTCTGGGTCAGTTTCTTGATTCTCTGACGGACCTGGGGGTACTAGGGTTAACAAGACTTCTCTATCTTTCCAGGGCTTGAGTAGGTTTATATGGTAAATTTGCTCAGGTTTCCTCCTACCTGGCTGTCTTACCTTATAATTTACTTCTCCCACTCTTTCCAAGACCTCATATGGCCCATGCCATTTAGCAAGGAATTTACTCTCCACGGTGGGAACCAGAACTAGTACCCTATCACCTGGAGAAAAAATTCTGACCCTAGCACCCTTATTATATGTATTCCTCTGTGCTTCTTGAGCTTTCTCCATGTGTTCCCTCACTATGGGTAGGACTGCAGCAATGCGGTCCTGCATCTGGGCAACATGCTCTATTACACTTCTGTAAGGGGTAACCTCGTGTTCCCAAGTCTCTTTGGCTATATCCAGTAAGCCCCTTGGGTGTCGGCCATACAATAGTTCAAACGGGGAGAAGCCAGTGGATGATTGGGGAACTTCCCTAATGGCAAATAACAGGTACGGTAACAAACAATCCCAGTTTTTCCCATCTTTATCAACCGCCCGCCGTAACATGCTCTTTAAGGTTTTATTGAACCTTTCCACTAAACCATCTGTTTGTGGATGATAGACTGAGGTTCTGAGATGCTTGATTTTTAGGAGTTTACATAGCTCTTTCGTTACTTGGGACATAAATGGTGTTCCCTGGTCAGATAGAATCTCTTTCGGAATCCCGACCCGGGAAAACAGAACTACTAACTCTTTTGCTATGTTTTTAGCTGAGGTGCTACGTAGGGGAACTGCCTCCGGATATCGGGTGGCATAATCTAATATTACCAATATATGCTGATGTCCCCTAGCAGACTTTATTAGGGGTCCTACTAGATCCATAGCAATCCGGTCAAATGGTACCTCTATTATGGGAAGGGGTACCAATGGGCTGCGGTACGCCTTGAACGGGGCGGTGATCTGACATTCTGGGCATGAGGAACAATAATTCGTAATTTCTGCCAGAACCCCAGGCCAATAGAAGCTTCGGAGAACCTTTTCTTTTGTCTTTTCCACCCCTAGGTGTCCCCCCAATGGATGACTATGTGCGAGGTGTAATACTACGTTACGGAATGTCCGTGGTACCAACAATTGTTTAGTTGTAACTGATTTCCTTTTATCAACCCGATATACTAGGTCGTTCTCTACCTCGAAGTAGGGGTAAGCAAGTGACCTATCTGGTTGGCCAGGAGTACTATTCTGGTCCCGTATATTTCCCCTTGCTACCGCTAATGTGGGGTCCTCCCACTGGGCCTTCTTAAAACTCCCAGGACTGACCTCTAGGTCAGCGAGGGTCTTATCCGGTTCTGGGGTGGTAAGTGTCTGCTCAACATCTTGATTTGGGGTATTCCCTACCAAAGTAGTGATGGGGAAGGGAATTTTACAGCACTCCTCCTTTTCCCCCTTCTTATTTGGGCCCTCGTCAACCTCCATTTCTGAAAAAGGGAAAGGATTTGTTTCTTCTAATACTTCGTTATGGTCCGCTATTGAACTCTGGGCGCTATTCTGAGCGGGGGACCACATTTTTAGAAAATGGGGAAAGTCGGTCCCTATTAACACATCATGTGCCAGTTTGGGTACAATACCCACCTTGAAATCTAAAGAACCAAACTCTGTTTCAAAAAAAACATCAACAGTGGAATATTCATGATTATCCCCATGTATACAACAAATTGCCACTCTTTGTGAACTGTTTCCCTGTTTCTTCTTAATGGGCAAGAGGTATTCGGACACTAGTGTGACCATGCTCCCAGAGTCAAGAAGTGCCCGAACCCTCTTACCATTAACCTTTACAAATGCCCACAGATGGTTATTCAAGGGGTCCTCTGGGCTAGGGCCCATACATTGGGACAACAGCGAATAAGGTTCCACGCTGTTGCATTGCATGGGCTCATCATTTAGTGGGCAGATTTTTGCTGTGTGGCCCCTCTCATGACAATTTACACATTTAGGTACATAGTCTGTGTCCCACTTAGAGCCTTTTCCCGGCTCCCCATGTTGGCTATTGCCCTTAGTGTGCGAACCACTGTTGCTGGTGCTGCGTGAAGGTGGTCGCCGCTCTTCAGCGCCCCTTAACCCCGGTACCCTTTTACCGTCTCTGGAAGAGTCCTGGAACCTCGGGTAGTGGGGTTGCTCCACGACTGTGGGTTGCGGGTGCTCTTCTGCTGCATTGTACCTTTCTACGAGGGCCACAAGCTCATCCGCATTGTGGGGGTCACTCCGACTGACCCAACGGCGTAAGGCAGAGGGAAGTTTCCTCAAGAACTGGTCCATGACCAACCGTTCCACGATGTGGCTGGCTGAGTTGATCTCGGGTTGTAGCCACTTCCGGGCGAGGTGGATGAGGTCATACATCTGGCTTCGGGTGGCTTTATCCATCGTGAAGGACCATGCGTGAAACCTTTGGGCGCGAACAGCCATGGTTACGCCGAGGCGGGCGAGGATCTCGAACTTCAATTTTGCATAGACGTTAGCTTCGGCTGGCTCTAGATCAAAGTAAGCCTTCTGGGGTTCGCCGCTTAGGAAGGGTGCGATTAGACCAGCCCACTCAGCTTCTGGCCATCCCTCTCTCTGTGCCGTGCGTTCAAACGTGAGAAGATAGGCTTCCACATCATCCGAGGGTCCCATCTTCTGAAGGTAGTGGCTTGCCCTGGTCATTTTCGGTACTGGGGCTGCCGCTGCCAGTGGAAGGTTACTGATAGTCCCCCTCAGGATCTCGAGTTCCTGCTGTAAGCCCTGAGCGAACCGCTGTTGCTCCTCTCTCAGCAAGCGGTTTGTCTCTTGCTGGTTTGCATTCGCGTTTTGCAGGGCTTCATTCGTCTGTTGCTGGTTTGCATTCGCCTGTTGCTGGTTGGCATTCGCCTGTTGCTGGTTGGCATTAATCTCTTGCTGGGCTATTAGCAGCTGTTGCTGGGCTGCATTCGTCTGCTGCTGGTTTGCATTAGTTTCTTGCTGGGCTATTAACAGCTGTTGCTGGGTTTCATTCGCGTCTTTCTGGGCAGCGACATTGCGTACCAGCGCACCCACCACGTCTTCCATCTTGTTTGCAGAGGATGAAAAAAACTTTTTTTTTTTTTTTTTTTCAAAGTTCTTCAACCCGCAGACCCCCTAGTGCTCTTCTCGCATTCTCCACCATATGTGACAAACGGCTTACTCCGGGGCTCCGTCGTTTGTCCGGGACTGTTTAGAACACGGTCTTTTAGGGTAGGTTAAATGATGAGGCGTCACGTACTGTTCCTTTAAACAGGCTATGCCTGGTTTATTCAGTCCCAGGCACTGAGACTGCCACAGTGCATACAACAGAAAACAGATCAAAACAAAAGCTGCTCACCTGAGCGATAACTTAACTTAGATATCCCTGACTCAGGGTTGGAAGTGGCTTTTCCACTTCCAACATCAAAACACGGTACTTTTGCAGTCTTACACAAATGAACAGAAAGATTGAACCTGTTTGGGGAAGAGGCTTCTCCCCTCTGTAGTTCAGCAGCCTTCCAGCCTCCTGGCTCTTGTGGGGAGACCAGAGCAAACAGGAAATCAGTCTTTCATACCTGATTCCTAATTAGCATGACAGGTGACAGAAATCAGGCAGCAGACAAACTCTGGTCTGGATCTCTCATCCCTCAGTTCCAGCGCTTGCCAAACTGTGGGATGGAGTGTATGTATTATAAGGCTGCACTCCCAGGCCAAACAGGATAGAAACTGTCTAGTATCCTGGGAGCCCTATATACGGAATTTATTACCATCCCCTGGTTTCTGTCACAATATATATATATATATATATATATATAATAAATGAGTTCTTCAGTATTAGGTGATACCTTTTTTATTTGGACTAACAATTTATGTCATAGGACAAGCTTTCGAGAGTTTTCCTCTCTTCCTCAGGTCAAGCAATACTGATTGAGGATTTTGATTTTTAAATCATTTATGATATGATCTGGCTGTGAGAAATAATGTCCCACAGGTGAGCAGTATCTTCCTTCTTCGTGATGGAGTATGGAGTGTCTGTGCATATTCATTCTGTCTTGTAGTTTTTGGCTGGTTTCCCCAATGTAGCATCCTTGGTCACATTTGTTGCACCTAATACTGAAGAACTTATTTATTCTGCACTATAGCAACTGGACTAACACGGCTATTTCCTATATATATATATATATATATATATATATATATATATATATATATATATATATATGTATGTGTATATATATATATATATGTGTATATATATATATATTGTGACAAACGCCCCTCTTTTGTAGTGCTGACGTCTGTCTGGGTTCTTCCCGACACAGTCTTCTAGGGTTAATTATACAACAAACAGGATCATGCAAAGTATTATGCTGCTTAACTCAGGCTTCTGCCTGCTTTATTTTCATCCAAGTAAGGTACTGCAGCTTTAACATGTGAAGGTTAGAGGTACTCAGATACTTTCATTCAGCAGTTCACATATTTCAGTGTTACAATATTTCCCACACTGTTATTTCAAGAAATAAAACCAAAATCATATAAGCAAAATCCTATCCCTTTCAGGGATCTAACTACACATCAGAATCAGTCTCTCTAACAGCTGCTGGCCAACTAAACTGGTTCCCCAGCTTAAAACAATGCTCTCTCATTTAGGGTCACAAGATACAGCACAGTCTTTTAGCAACAGCAGTAACCATTTGTTTTGTCTTATCTGCTTGTGGTGTCCAGGCAAATCCTCTGGTACTGTGATACGTGGAGGGGCCGTCAACCCCGACACTGGAAACAGGGGAGCAGCGATACCCCCAGCCTCCAGGCTCCAAGGAGAGAGAGTGAAATGCAAAACCTCTCTGCTCTAAATACCTGTGCATGTGATTAGAAGAGCAGGTGAGGGAGAACTAGAGCCATTATAATCTGTGGTCTGGATTTTCCATCCAGCTGCCTGCGTTAATGGGAAGCTGTGGAACGGATAATTTTTAACTATTCCTGCACTTTCTGACCTAAAATGGGGCAGAAAGCTGCCTAACATCTTTGGACTATGTCGCATATCCCCCTCCCCAGCTCACACCTACTGGGGTGAGCGGCCATGGACCTCACTGGGGTGAGCGTCCTACCTGAAATACTTGAGCTAACTCCTCAGTACAATATTAAGTATTCACATGACACGAATATGAACTTCATTATATATTTACCAACCGAAAAGGGCATTTTTTTTCTATATTGTAAGCTACCACTATTTTTTTTTCTTATACTACAGCCTTGTAATCTTAAGGGCCATCAACCCTGTATATTAATTTGTAGTTTTACCTACATTTTCAATGAAGAGTAAAAAAAAAATACAACATTGCAATATTTACAAAAATGCTTTTCTAAAGGCATAGTATAGCATATACTGTAGTAGTGACATAGTCCACTCGTATAACATAAAAATCGGTCAGTTCCCAAACATTTTTCCTTTTTTTTTTTTCTTGACTTCCAGTCCATTACACCCTCTGACTTTATTTCAACACCCGCTGCAGCCTGCAAATGACTGGACTGTTTCTTCAGCCACTGACGAGACCCTCGGTCCGGATTCTCCTTGGCTCCACAGTGTGGTCCAGAGTGGCGAGATCTGGAACTATTCAGGCGCCGTGTTGACCTTCGTTGCTTTTTCTTTTCAATCTTTGATTTCCCTTTTGGGGCCATTACCAGGCCTTTGCGTTTTGAAGACCTAGTTGCCTCTGTACAAACGTAGTCCATATTAACAACGTCATCAGGATCTGTCAACAAGTTTGTGTTTTCAGGAACTGCCACCCACTTGGCTAAAACATCTTCTGTGGTGGCCTGGCTGCGTTCACTAGTTTGATAATCTTCTGGACAACGTAAATGAAATTGAGGATCTGGATTTTTGAATCCCAGATCAGGGAGAATATTCTCAGGAGGGTGCCTATCTGTTTCTGGAATAACAGCAGCACAATCAAAGTCAATTCTTTCTCCTTCCTCTTTGTCATCAGTGAGGACATTGACTTTAAGTGTATAGGAACGTACAGCTTGCTTGGTTAGGAGGTAGGATTGATAGCCCGACTGAACCACTTTAGCAGCTTCTCCCATGTCCTGGTAGCGTCTTTGTTGCTGTCCTTTATTTCTTTTTCCACTCAGTGCAGCTGCTAATTCAACTTCTTTGGAGTTGAGTTGCGACTCCATGTCTGTCATTTGTTTCAGAGCAAAGTTTAACTCTGTTTCATTTTTTCTATTCTTGACCTGCAGCTGCAGGTGCTCCTCTTGGGTCTTGTTCAGCTCCAGCAGCAGCCGGGCCCCCTCATTTGCCGTGTGGTCCAGCTGCTTGTGGATATCGGCCATCTCGCTTTCATAGCGCAATGTCAGGCAGACCACCTGACGGACGGACACCTCCTCCATTTCGGCGCACTGTATCTCGCGCTCAGCCATCTGCTTCTGCAGCTCTTCCTGTATTTCTAGCTTTTCCTGGATCAATTGCTTCTCCACTTTTGCTGCTTGGTGAAGCTTCTTATCACCTTCACTGATCTGGTCAGTCAAGTCTAAATTTTTCTGTTTCAGAATTACATTCTCTCTCTTTACAGTCTCTAAATTACTCAGGGCATTCTCATAGGTTTCTTTCAATATTCCCAGCTCTGTGTTCAGACCGTGGCCCTCCAGGAGTGAGTTTTGCACCTCTGTGCTGAGCGTGTGAACCTCTTGCAGAGCCTTCCCGTATTTCTGTTTTAGGATAGCAATCGATTTGTCAGACTTAATCTGTTTTTCCTCTATGGTGGCAATTACGGTGTTGGCCTTTTTCAGACTAGTCGTCACCTCTTCCAGCTCACTCCGTAAGAGAGACTCTGTTTTCTTCAAAGTCTTGTGCTCTTGTAAAGCTGGAAGTATACACCTCTGTAACTCGGCGTTCGCTTCTCGCTCCTTGTTCCAACATTCTCGCACCTTATTGTTAGATTCTTGTTCCTTCTTCCAACATTCTCGCTCCTTCATCAATCCCTGCCGCAGGACTTCATAATCATGGCGGGCAGCTTGGAGTGCAGAAACCAAAGCCTCTTTATCCTGGTTCAAGGATTCAGCTTCCCTTTTCTCCTCCTTTTCCTTTGCCACTGTTCCCGTGACAATTCTGCTAGTCACTCCGGTCTGCAGCACATCTCGGCGCCTTTCTGACGCATGTCCTGACAGCGCAGGTTTAAGTGGCTCGGTCACTTCCCCTGTGACTTGAGGAACAGTTTTCTTTTTCTTCTTTCTTTTTGCTTTATTAGCTCCAGAGATATCAGTGGTACTGGGCACACGCTCACTGGTATCAGCTTCCACATCTTGCTTGCACTCATTGCTTGTTTTTGCAGCTGTTTGTCTTTGAAAATTTTGGGGCACACATCTTCCATGTGACCTACTTTATGACAGGCCCAGCATACTAAATTCATCTGTGGGTACGGCTCTCCTCCAGGGGCCACATATGAGTCGTCATCATCATCATCATCATCGTATGGCCTGAAGGGACACTGTTTTTCATGATTATGTACATTACAAAACAAACATTTCACGTCGGCCATTTTAGAAACACGGCAGGGACAATCTGCTAGCTGCAATTTCACTCACTTCAGCAACTTGCATACAGCACTTGCTAGCTGCAAATTCACTCACTTCAGCAAAAGGCATTAGCTTTACAAACAGCACTTGCTAGATGCAATTTTTTTTTTTTCTTCAGCAAAACATTTTGGTTTTCTGTTTGGGTTCAGGGTGCTATTGCATCCACACTTCGCACATTCTCTGTGTATGCTAGAAGCACAACTGATATACACAGTGGGACAGACTTCACTCAAAGCATCTGTACTTTAGTTCAGCTGGGCGGCCATTTTAAACCCCCGCATTTCTTTGCAAACCCACAGACTTTTTAGTGTCGACCCGCATTCTCCACCATATGTGACAAACGCCCCTCTTTTGTATTGCTGACGTCTGTCTGGGTTCTTCCCGACACAGTCTTCTAGGGTTAATTATACAACAAACAGGATCATGCAAAGTATTATGCTGCTTAACTCAGGCTTCTGCCTGCTTTATTTTCATCCAAGTAAGGTACTGCAGCTTTAACATGTGAAGGTTAGAGGTACTCAGATACTTTCATTCAGCAGTTCACATATTTCAGTGTTACAATATTTCCCACACTGTTATTTCAAGAAATAAAACCAAAATCATATAAGCAAAATCCTATCCCTTTCAGGGATCTAACTACACATCAGAATCAGTCTCTCTAACAGCTGCTGGCCAACTAAACTGGTTCCCCAGCTTAAAACAATGCTCTCTCATTTAGGGTCACAAGATACAGCACAGTCTTTTAGCAACAGCAGTAACCATTTGTTTTGTCTTATCTGCTTGTGGTGTCCAGGCAAATCCTCTGGTACTGTGATACCTGGAGGGGCCGTCAACCCCGACACTGGAAACAGGGGAGCAGCGATACCCCCAGCCTCCAGGCTCTAAGGAGAGAGAGTGAAATGCAAAACCTCTCTGCTCTAAATACCTGTGCATGTGATTAGAAGAGCAGGTGAGGGAGAACTAGAGCCATTATAATCTGTGGTCTGGATTTTCCATCCAGCTGCCTGCGTTAATGGGAAGCTGTGGAACGGATCATTTTTAACTATTCTTGCACTTTCTGACCTAAAATGGGGCAGAAAGCTGCCTAACATCTTTGGACTATGTCACAATATATATATATATATATATATGTATGTGTGTGTGTGTGTGTGTGTGTGTGTGTGTGTGTGTGTGTGTGTGTGTGTGTGTGTGTGTGTGTATATATATATATATATATACACACATCATAACAAATGGCATGAAGAGTTTAATTTAATTTTTTAAGTATTATCTAATACTACCAAACTGATTTATTTAAAAAAAAAAAAAAACATGTAGAATATTGCATGAACTGCTTCATTAACAGTCGGTAACTGCACAGTCCAGCATGTATTGCCTCCCAACCCAAAATACAATAACAAATGAAAAGTCAGGTAATACACAGGGAAGGGTCAGCGGGATATTTCACATTTAAAGGGAATTGATAGCGGATAACCATGAATAAGAATATGATTTTGAACTTGGTTTGAAACTGGAAGGGGGTGTGCATTAGATTTAGTGATACCTTTCTCAGGACAAAAGTAGGAAAAATAACACTGAGAACAAAACTAATTTTATTTTATGTGTACAATGCTTATGCCGTAAAACAGAATGGGATAGAGCTTTTAAAAAATATATATATATAAATTAATTTCTTACAAATAAACTATTACTTTATATATCAAAAAGTAATATATATTTTTGCGCCACAAAAACTAAAATATAAATAAACGGTTAGCAAAAAAATTATACTGTCGATTGATCAAAAGTAGTGGTCCTCTGTGTACCATCTGCTGCCATCAAACTTTGAACACTGGTTTCAGATTTAAAGTTGTGCATTATATTTGCTTTGCAGCTATTTATGATGTAAGATCCTTTTTAACCATTTGCTGTACTAAGATTAGTTCTGAAGGACCAGAGGTAGATATTCACGTCTCACAATCACAACTGAATGTATGTCCATGTTTATTAGTGATATTTTACAAGTTTGATTATGGTCTTTGTTTGGGGGTGGAATATTTTCATCTCTATTTGGGGGGAAAAGGTTTAAAATATTTTTATGGCACTGGCAATATTTTGTATGTGGTGTAAGTCATCGGGAAGCGCAAGCCATGGAAAACAGAAAAAAAGTCTGATGGTGCAGTACACGTGATAATTCGTGAGTTAATATATTAATAAAAGTCTGTGTGCAAAATACTCACAAACATATAGTGAGTGCTGTTCACAAAAAGGTATCTTTAAATCTCAGCCCACCAAGGATGATTAACACCAGGAGCTTCTGGAGACCTTATATATAAAAAGAAACGTACATAGTGCAGACTGGAAGGACAATTTATAAAAGCAGGTAAGTGGTAAGGGATACACTCACATGGTAGTAGATTTAAAAAAGCATTTAGATCCTGCGATCTGGATCTCGGCAAACGAAGCGTGTGCTCTCTGCCTCCCCTGTATATCGGCGTGCGTGTCACCGGTGCGTCTCACCGGATCCGGAAACCGGAACTGACGTCATCAGCCTGCAGGGGCTCCACTCGCTTAGGAATCTCTCTGGTCTGGTCTGGTCAGCGTCACTCTACGCGTTTCTCCGCATTCGGTTTCTTCAGGAGTGATTTGCTGACTGGTTCTAGTGGACTTATATACGCTGTGCTACAGACCCATTGGTTTATACTAATTAGATAATCGGGTGCTGTATTTCAGTCCTGTCTCCTGACCAGCTAGCTGGTCAGGAGACAGGACTGAAATACAGCACCCGATTATCTAATTAGTATAAACCAATGGGTCTGTAGCACAGCGTATATAAGTCCACTAGAACCAGTCAGCAAATCACTCCTGAAGAAACCGAATGCGGAGAAACGCGTAGAGTGACGCTGACCAGACCAGACCAGAGAGATTCCTAAGCGAGTGGAGCCCCTGCAGGCTGATGACGTCAGTTCCGGTTTCCGGATCCGGTGAGACGCACCGGTGACACGCACGCCGATATACAGGGGAGGCAGAGAGCACACGCTTCGTTTGCCGAGATCCAGATCGCAGGATCTAAATGCTTTTTTAAATCTACTACCATGTGAGTGTATCCCTTACCACTTACCTGCTTTTATAAATTGTCCTTCCAGTCTGCACTATGTACGTTTCTTTTTATATATAAGGTCTCCAGAAGCTCCTGGTGTTAATCATCCTTGGTGGGCTGAGATTTAAAGATACCTTTTTGTGAACAGCACTCACTATATGTTTGTGAGTATTTTGCACACAGACTTTTATTAATATATTAACTCACGAATTATCACGTGTACTGCACCATCAGACTTTTTTTCTGTTTTCCATGGCTTGCGCTTCCCGATGACTTACACCACTTCTATCTACATGGGATCGTGAGAAGGATCCTCCACTGGGTTATAGCGGCATCCATATTTGTTTGTATTGGTATCACTTTTATATTTTGTATTACACTGTTGATCACACTGTTTATCACATGTAGTATGTTGGGGGTTTAGGCAGGTTGTATTTTATTTGGTTATTCTAGAGCGCCACTATTGATAATTTTGTTTGTATCACTAATATTTTGTATGTGCCTTGTGAAATATTGTTAAAATAATTATAAAAAAGATATTGCATTGGAGACCTTAGGACGGGACTTGATTGATGTAAAACATTTGTCTAATTCCCCATACCAATAACATATGAGCAAAAACACAGAAACCCCAGCAAGCTCTTTTTGGGAACCGCTGAGCCCCCACAAAATATATATACAGGCATAACCCGCATTAACGTACGCAATGGGTCCAGAGCATGTATGTAAAGCGAAAATGTACTTAAAGGGAAGCACTACCTTTTCCCCCTTATTGATGCATGTACTGTACTGCAATCATCATATATGTGCATTACTGATGTAAATAACGCATTTGTAAGAGGCTCTATAGTTTCCCCACCTGCGCACAGCTTCGGTACAGGTAGGGAGCTGGTATTGCTGTTCAGGACGTGCTGACAGGCGCATGCGTGAGCTGCCGTTTGCTTATTGGGCGATAGGTTCTTACTCACGAGTGTACTTAAAGTGAGTGTCCTTAAACCGGGGTATGTCTGTATGTATATGTGTCAAAAAGGAGAGCTATTGAGCGTGGCATATGTATACAACAAACGACAGAGAAGCCCAAAGCTACATCCAATATGACAAAAATACACAGTAAAGTACTTTTATATTCTCTTGAAAAAGGGTCATTTAGTTTAACCCTTTGGCCAAAGCGTTGTAAGCTTGCGAGCCACGACAAGGCAGACACCCGTTCGCAAGTCCTAACACTACCAGATAAAATACTAATATATACTGCATCTCTATTAGGATTAAAATTCTCATTTACCTCTATTAGGAAGGAAAAAGACCACATTGGATCTGTATCCAGTAGAATGAAAGGACCTACTAACTTGGGAAGTGGGGAGGGCTTAAAACCTGGGAAGGAGGGGATACCAACCTCCAACAGCTGAAACAGCTGAGAATAGGTTAACAAACCACAAAACCCCACCAAGCTCTTTTTGGGAACCCCTGAGCTCTCCCCCCCCCCACCCCCCCCCACTGTGTATTTTTGTCATATTGGATGTAGCATTGGGCTTCTATGTCGTTTGTTCAATAATTGGGGAGGGGGAGGGTCATGTGACTTTTTTTTTTGTGTATAATACTAACACCTTCGCTGCATTGGGCAGGAACTGCATTAGGCAGTGAGGCATTTAAAGTGAGGTTTTTAAGTGATAAAAACAGTTAGATTACAGTTTGACTAGAGGTGACTGGGGACTGCATCTACTGCACACTCTTTTACTCAAGACAACAAACGGTAAGCTATTCAGATCACACTATGATCCCAAGCTTGTTAGCCTGCATAGTTTAACCCCCCACCCCTTTACAACTTCTTTCACTGCAGCCTCTCCCAAAACTGACTGCACAAAACACTGAAACCCTGAATTGACCCTAGCATTGCAATGCAGCAAAACACTTGACAAGGTACAGGCCCACCCCTGCTGTTTGGTCTGCACACACTCACTCTGCTCACAACAGCTCCTTGCAGCACTGCCTACCTCTGGCATCATGAACCTGCTATGTCTTCTAACTTTTTTCTTTCTCCTGGCCTCATGGAGATGTTACTCCCTCTATCCACTACAAACTCCTCCATCCTTGCCCACAACCAACATCACCATACACCCTGGACTACTCAAAAGCCTTGCACTATCTACTGAATGTTGGTGGAGAACTCTAAAAACCAGCACACCAACCACCGCACACTCAAATGGAAAACACCACAAATTTACAACTTGCAAACAACTACCCAAATTTCTACTCATACTATTACTCTCTCTAGCAGGTGATGTTGAAACTAACCCAGGTCCTCCCATTTCAGCTCTGTCCCATGCCCCTGAGAATTCCACCTTTAAATTCCAAAAAGGGCTATCTGTCGCCCATATAAACATCCGGAGCCTGCTGCCCAAACTGGATGAACTAAGGGCATGGTGCCTTATGCATAAACCCAAAGCCATCTTTCTTACAGAAACATGGCTATCCTCTAAAACCCCTGATGCAAATATCTCCATTCAGGGATACTCCATTTTTAGGAGAGATAGGTCAAAGAGAGGAGGAGGGGTGTTATTTTATATTGCAGACACCTTACAATTTACACTGTTACATTGCCCACCAAGTCCACCCTCTTTTGAAACTCTAGTTGGCAAAATCTGCCTCCCCTTTTCTAAGCCCATCTTGCTTGCTGGCATCTACCGCCCCCCTAAAGCCCCTCTACAATCCTTGACTGATATCACCCAATTTCTTGCCTCCATTTCCTCTCTGAATGAGAAGAGTGAGCTGCTAGTTCTAGGGGATTTCAACTTCAATTGGCTTGACCCTAAAAACCACAAAATCCAGATACAACTCAAGTCACTTAACCTATCGCAACTCATTTCCCAACCCACACGAATAAACCTGAAGTCGCATAACCATTCCTTGCTAGACTGGATTCTCTCCTCAAACCCCAGCAGAATCCAATCCTCTGGCATCCTTCCTGATATTTTCAGTGACCATGCAATAGTGTACTGTGTAAGGAAAATTAAACCGCCCCATTCAAGCCCTAAAGTTCTCCTCACTAGAACATTTAAAAACTTTAACCCACAACAGTTTCTGGATGACCTTACCAACTGCCCATGGCACAGAATCGATTTAAATCCCGACCCTGATTCTGCGCTCGACTATTTCCAATCCGAGTTCTTAAAACTCTGCGATACCCATGCTCCACTACGCAAAATAAGGGTACTAGGGGCCCACCTTCCATGGGTTACACCTGACCTTATAGCACTCTACCAGTTCAGGGATGCCTTGTGGAAAAGCTACAAAGTAACTGGCACTACCAAGGATCTCAATCACTACAGATGCCTGCGGAACGTGTGCACAAGGCAAACAAGGTATGCAAAAGCACAATATTACTCTGACAATCTCCACCAAAATACATCAAACCCAGCTAACTTCTGGAAGGTTATCAACAATATATTCCAGGCTCCTAACCATCAACAACCAAGTAATATCACTAAGGGGGATATTACTCTGACAAACCCCACTGACATTGCAAATGCATTCAATGATTACTTTGTGGGGTGTGCCACTAACTTATTAGCGAAACGCAGCACAAACCCCAAACATGAATCTCATCCTGGGAGTATCCCTACAGTCCCACCCCCTCCCAACACTGCTCACAATTTTCAATTTAGCCCAGTATCTGAAGAGGAGATTACACAAGCGCTCCTCAAACTAAAACTAAGCAGCCAATGTGGACCCGACTTACTACAATCTAGGTTCCTACGACTTGGTGCCCCAGCCATTGCCAAACCAATTGCGTCCATAGTCAACTCTATCCTGTCTGCAGGCCATATCCCTAAGACCTGGAAAACTGCCAGAGTTGTCCCAATCTTCAAAAGTGGGGACAAAAACATTGTCTCAAACTACAGGCCAATCTCACTTCTCCCAATTCTATCCAAAGTTATGGAAAAATGTGTCCACTCCCAATTAAGCGATTTCTACACCAAGACAAATTTCCCTAGCCAATTCCAGTCTGGGTTTCGTCCCAAAGACTCCACCGTAACTACCCTGCTAAAAGTTTGCAATGAAATCCAGTGTGGAATGGAACGGGGACAACTCACTGGTGCAGTATTCCTAGATTTTGCAAAGGCTTTTGACACAGTTGATCATGTTATCCTGCTTAACAAACTCCAGAGCTCTGGAATAGGGAAACATGCTATAAACTGGTTTCAGTCCTACCTATCAGGAAGATCCCAACATGTGTCCATCTCAGGCTCTAACTCCAACCCCCTGGATATCACCTGTGGTGTACCGCAAGGCTCTGTTCTGGGGTCCCTACTCTTCTCAGTGTTCATTAATGATCTTCCCACAGCTTGTAAGGAAGCCTCAATACACATGTATGCAGATGACACAATCCTGTATGCACACAGCCATAGCCTCTCTGACCTTCAACACATACTTCAGTCTGACTTTTTGAGACTCGAAAACTGGATTTCCCAAAACAAACTGTTTTTAAACACTGACAAGACTGTAACAATGGTATTTGGGACCAAGACTAAATTTGTAAAGCTTCCAGTGACTGAGCTCCTGATTAGAACCAACGCTAAAACCACCCTAACACCTGTCACTAGTTTTAAATACCTGGGCTTATGGTTTGACTCCCACTTAACATTCGGGATGCACATTGATACCCTGACAACCAAGACCTATGCCAAACTAGGGGTACTTTACAGGAACAAATCCTCCCTAAGTCTCCTGGTCATAAAGCGTATTGCACAGCAGATGCTAATGCCAATTATTGACTATGGAGACATAGTATATGGCTCGGCTCCTCAAACCCACCTTAGCAAACTTGACACCCTCTACAATTCAATTTGTCGTTTTGTTCTCCAATGCAACTACAACACACATCACTGCGAAATGCTCAAAGAACTAGATTGTCATCACTAGAGTCTAGGCGCAAAGTTCACCTTTCCTGTCTCACCCTCAAATACTTTCTTGGCAAGCTACCCAGCTACCTGAACAAGCTCCTCACCCCTACCACATGCAGTACCTATCACCTGAGATCAGACTCCAAAAGACTATTCATGGTCCCAAGACTCAACAAAGTATCCGGACGTTCCTCCTCCTTCCGTGCACCCCAAAACTGGAATAACCTACCAGAGACTCTCATATCCACCACCAGCTTAAGTTCTTTCAAATCTAAGGCTGTCTCACACTTTAATCTGGTCTGTAACTGTTTCATACGCTCATAATATATATTTTCTTTAACTGTGCATGCAATGTCTTGTATATAATGTATACCTTGTTCATTTATGTAACTGTATTTGTAACCATGTATTATTTTGTTTTACTCTGTGCCCAGGACATACTTGAAAACGAGAGGTAACTCTCAATGTATTACTTCCTGGTAAAATATTTTATAAATAAATAAATAAATATGAGGCATGGATGCACTATGGTGGTGAAGACATTTATTTTATTATTACAAATTAACATCATACAGTCATACCGTCAAATTAAATCACAGATCAAAATATAGCTTTTCACAACATATTGTTTCTCATTTTCATGTTTCTTACTATTAAGAAAAGCCAAGGGCTGTGATACTCACCATTACCAGTCATATGACTGCGAAGCAAGTTATTTGTAAATATGTTGCATTTTCCATTTATCAATTAAAAAAAACAGTAACCATAACGGTTTGCAAAGAATATAGTTATTGACTTAACGAGGACTGTTAGATTATTCAAATGAATAAATAGATGGCATATGATTTAGTATATGAGAGTGTAATTTATACATTGTGTTGGACAATAGTGATGCATTTTGACTCATTATGTGAAACATCTTAATTGCATTTATTGAAATCTAAAATGGTATGGTGATGGGGACATAAAATATGGAAAAACATGCAGATTTGTAGCAAATATGTAATATCCCATACAAACTGAGCTTGGTATTGTCCAGATGTAACGGCAACAATAAGGCCGCGCTTATAGTCCTGGCGACGCGACCTCGTGACATCATCCATTGCCGTTGTAGCAGCGTTTATAGTGTAAGAGGCAAGAGAAGGCGACCGGGGGGGGGGGGGGGGGTTGGGGTCGGGGGCATGGCCATGAGCGGGTGCCCTCATTGGCTGAACCGGTCACGTGCCTGCTGATGTCACGGGGCGGGCGCCGAAAAATCGATTTTCTTTGACTTCCAGTGATCGCGACCAAGCGTAAACTTGTTTTGACGCAGCGTCACTGTAGCCAGGACTATAAGCGCGGCCTAAAAGTACATACATGAATCATAGACCCCAGCCCTATGCTTTATAGGTGCTTCCTGCATGGAATTGCTCAGGGCCTCTGTAACCTCCATATTCAGAGGACTTTTAACTCAAATTTTTAGTCACACGTTTCGTTAACCTTTAACTTGTCCTCTAACCATGGCATTGTCAAAACATTCTTTTGAAAATATAAGACTGGTTTCTGTACTGCTAAATATTTATGTATTTCAATTCCTCCTTTTCACCAGCCCTTTTATTATTATCATTGTTAAATCTATAAAGCGCCAACATATTCTGCAATGGATGAACAGTACGTTAACTCGAATGACAGAAAACAGAACAAATGGGCTGAAACCAAAACAGAAAGGGGCAGGGGGCCTGCTCGCCAGAGCTTCCAAACCTAGAAGATCTGAGATAAGAAAAATTGTATTCACACTGGTGGTCTAAAGTGGAGCATATTTTATGTTAATGAGATTTCAAAGCAAGATTTACAGTAAACAGGAATTTTACAATAAAGCAATGTAATATAGTCAAGGAAATTACCAAATATAATGAAACACAATAAAAGCCATTACTGAAAAGGCATAACAAATCAATAACCATAGTATTCTACTTTCCTTAAGCTGAGATGACTAAATTGTTCTTATCATTTTTTAGACCCTATATAAATGTATGCAAACTTTAATTAAAGATTGATACATTTTGTGAAAATTATATTGAAATCCTTATGATTTTACAAAGTTAGGTGAAAGTTTTTTTTACAGAACCCTGTAAGTTTTTATTTTTTTTTCATACTTGCGCATTCTGAAAATATTTATTATCATGTAATTTTCATTCATATAGTATCCATTTATTCATGAGTTTCAAAACTATTAAAGCCGAATCACCGCCCCCCCCCCCCCACTCATGTATTTTTTATGTCTTTAAACATTTTTTTTTACCTTGCCTAAATCCTTAGAGCTGGTCTGTGGGCCTCCAGTTCACGGATATTTGTACTCTTTATGTGCAGGTTATGTTAGGATGCTCTCAAATAGAAAGTCAGGAGAAAAGGGATCCAGCGCTCCACGGATTTCTAAATAAAGTAAATTTATTGTGCCACACAACCTTTCGACCAATATGTCTTTCTCAAGTCACTTGAGAAAGACCTATTGGTCGAAACGTTGTGTGGCACAATAAATTTACTTTATTTAGAAATCCGTGAAGCGCTGGATCCCTTTTTTCCTAAGTGTACTTTGGATTTTGCCTGGCAGATACTTCCTTGAACCAGCAGCACCGGTAAACTGTATGTTTTATCTTATTTGTGGAGTGCAGCCTTATCCCTCTTGTTTCTTTATGATGTTGCAACCTTCTATTGGGCGCTGGAGCGAGCCTGATTCCACGGTCATTTTGTGTCCACGGGAAACCTGCTCATCTCCCGGGAACGCAGCAGGTGAGACTGCTGCTTTTAATCTGTGGCAGCATAACTAGGGTGACCCGTTTTTTTCGGTCCTGTCCCGGTTTTTCTCGCTGGCCCCCTTTTTTAGTTGTGTTTGCGGTGCGCTGGGGCGGCATCGGAGGCAGTGAGGAGGAGGACGCGAGGATGCGGCATCCCGGCCGGTGAGTATTTTCAGATGCCAGGGGGTTGGGTTTCTTACTTGAATATGTCGGGCCGCTGGGGATTGGTGGAGGATGCCAGGGGCGGGGCTTTGGCTCTTCCCTGCTTTCCCCCCCACCTGGCCCCCCCTTCCTCCCCCCGAGCCTGCTCGCGGCACTTCCTGTGTCTGCTGCTAGTGAGCTCGTGACACAGACTCTTCCCGCTCCTCTACTGGTGGCTGCGCAGTGTCCCCCCTTCTGCCCCGGGTCCCCATGGCTGGCCGCCCGCCCAGGGTGATAGTAGGTAGGTGCTGGGGTGCGCCAGCCAAGGGGGAGGGGGTTGTACCTTTGCCTCCTGTCCGGTCCCTTCCCCTGTCCCCTTGGTGCGGGAGATGAGCGCGGGGGTGGGCAGTGGTGATGCACTGCTGGCTGGTGGGCGGTGGGTGCTGGGGGAGGCGGGAGCAGACTGTTCGGATTGCCGGCCTTCCCTCCTTGCCCCCAGTCACTTACTGCTGCGACCCACTTTATTCGAACAAATACCCAGTATGTACCTGGCAGATACCTGGAATGCGCCGCTCCTCACCTCTGACAAGCCCCGTTGCGTTTGCCTTCCCAGCCATGGTTCATGCCTGGCTGACGGGCGGCTGATCTGTTAAATGATAATGATTAGGATTTAATAGGCTGCAATGCTTCACGTGTCTACCAGATGGCATAAATTCATGAATTGTAATGCAGTATATATTGTGACAAACGGCTTACTCCGGGGCTCCGCCGTCTGTCCGGGACTGTTAGAACACGGTCTTTTAGGGTAGGTTAAATGATGAGACGTCACGTACTGTTCCTTTAAACAGGCTATGCCTGGTTTATTCAGTCCCAGGCACTGAGACTGCCACAGTTTAAACAGAAAACAAAGCCAAACAAAAAGCTGCTCGTCTGAGCGATAACTTAAACTTAGATGTCCCTGACTCAGAGTTGGAAGTGGCTTGTCCACTTCCACCAACAAAATAAGTACCTTTGCAGTCTTTAGACAAACTAACAGAATGAATGAAGCGATTTGGGAAAGAGGCTTTCTCACCCCTCTGCAGTTCAGCAGCCTTCCAGGCTCTTGGGCGGGGCCCAGAGGAAACAGGAAACAGGTCTTATATACCTGAACTCTAATCAGCATGACAGGTGACAGAAAACAGGCAGCAGACAAACTGTGGAATGGAGTGCCTGTACCACGAGGCTGCCCTGTTCAGCTTAGACAGGACAGAAACTGTTCAGTATCCTGGGAGCCCTGTATATGGAGTTTATTACCAACCCCTGGTTTCTGTCACATATCCTCCCCCCCAGCTCAGACCTCGAGGGGTGAGCGACCATGGATATTAGGGAGTGCATCCTTGACAACCCGTCGGCATTGCCCTGTTTGTGCCCCGACCTGTGTTCCACAGAAAATTTAAAGGGCTGTAGGCTTAGGAACCACCTGGTCACCCTAGCGTTCTTCTCCCTATTTTGACACATCCAGGTAAGGGGTGCATGATCTGTGACCAATCGGAACTTTCTCCCCAACAGATAATACTTGAGTGTCTCTACAGCCCACTTTATTGCGAGACACTCTTTCTCGACTATGGAGTAATTTTTCTCCTGGGGATTTAGGGCCTCATGCAGTAAGCGACGATTATGTGAAATCGGCAAGCTTATCGATTAGTCATGTTATTGGCGTTTTTCCCTCTCCGTATGCAGTAAGTGCCGAATACATTCAAAATCAACCAGAAAACAAATCCGCCCACTCTCACGATGATGAGCCGATCACACACAGGTGTATCGGCGTGCGTGGCGGGGTGCTGTTAGGTTGCACAATCACAAATCTTGCTGAATCAGGCGAAACAAGCATGTTTTTGATTGCGCGCCATATTTAAAGGCAACGTGTACTGCTAATCATTCTCTGTGTTGTTGGGAGTGAGAGAGAGAGAGAGACGCACAGAGCTGGACGATTGAAGATTTGCATATTGACTGAGAGACTTGTTGTGTATTGGGTGAGCTTTGTCCTTTGTTGTTTTGTTTACATCTTTGTCTTGTTTTATATGTGGAAGTGGGTCGTGTGATTGCCTGTACATTTCTTGTCTGTTTTTTGTGAGTGCTGGAAGTATGCCCGCAAAGCGTGGGAAGAGTGATGCTGGTGGGAGTGGGAGTGCTACTCGTGGGAGTACGCGTCGGAGTGAACGTTCTGTTCAGGGGAGTGATGTTGCTGGTGCACCGAGTGGTGTTGCTGGGAGTGGGAGTGCTGGTGCTGCGAGTGGTGTTGCTGGGAGTGGGAGTGCTGTTGTTGGGAGTGGGAGTGCTGTTGTTGGGAGTGGGAGTGCTGTTGCTGTGAGTGGGAGTGCTGGTGCTGGGAGTGGGAGTGCTGGTGCTGGGAGTGCTGGTGCTAGGAGTGTGAGTGCTGGTGCTAGGAGTGTGAGTGCTGGTGCTAGGAGTGTGAGTGCTGGTGCTAGGAGTGGGAGTGCTGGTGCTGGGAGTGCTGCTGGTGGCGCAGTTGCTGATGGGGTGTCTGGTGGTGGCGTGCTTGCTGGTGGCCAGCTTTTGGAGGCTCTTCCATTGGAAGAAGGAGAGTCCAGTCAGCACCAGCCAAGCTCTGACCCTAAACCTGCTCGGAAAAAACGTGTGGAGAAGCCACGTAATCCTCGCTTCAATGACCAGGAAAATAGGGCTCTTGTCACTGGCATTCTGGAGCACTATGACAGTCTCTATGGACATTTAGTAGGTAAGTGTAACTTTACATTTATTATTCAAATACATGTGATCCTAGGTCATCTGAGTTTTGTTCATATGCAAATATGGGTACACAATATCTTTCTATGTTCATTAGTGTGGAAACACAGCTTTTTATCATGCCTTACAAGGACAAATAAACACAGGCGGTCAATTTGCCAGAACTGCATACAATATGAATGCAACCTTGCTTACATGTATAGGTTTAGTAGTGAATGCTCATGTGCTGCACATATTACACATAAAACAGCATGTTTGATATCTCTTGGAACAGCTAGCAGTGTAGGAAACTGGTGCTTATATTATTATTAATTTACCTCATATCTTTTATATGTTTTTCAAGGGCGGACAAGTGCAGCAAGCAAAAAAGAAATGTGGGACACAATAGTCATTGGTGTCAATGCCTGTGGGAATAGTGTCAGGGACAAGTATCATTGTCGGAAAAGATTTGATGATATTAGGTCCAAATTGAAAAAGAAAATACAAGACCAATGCGTGCATGCTACTGGCACTGGAGGTGGGCCCACACCACAACGTCTCATATTGACTCCATTGGAGGAGCTGCTTCGGCCAAAATTACTTACCGTCGTCGTGGAAGGCTTGGCTGGTGACCGTGACATTGGAATTTATCCGTCACAATTTCCAGCAGGTGATAAATATTACTGTACTAGGCGTGTCGTTGCTTACAGTTATTTTGCATAGTTACACTGCTTTTTATACTGTCTTCACAATATAAGCATACCTGCATCTATATATGTATATGTCTGATTCTGTATATATATATCTCAAAATAGACATATATGTAGTAGTCCTACTAAAAGCAGTAACTAATATAGCACGTGCCATTGCGTGCTCATTTACATGTGAATTCCCAAAATGCATAGCTGCAGTGGAAGCAATTGATGGTGGGCGAAGATGGGGAACAACAGGGTAGTACACATGTGTAACACATGTTCATGAGAAATTATTAGTAGCTACAGGTACAGAACAGAAATATGTATCATATTATTGTGTATTTTATTGATTTTACTCCGACAAACATGACATTACTGCCTATTTTAAGCATGCATCAAAGAAATTGCATGTAACGGCCTACAAACATCACTGGCACTAACACATCTATAGTTGCTTATGAAAAGGTCCATTTTTGCTTTATGTCATATACAGACAGCATAATGAGGCACACGTATCATATGTTATGTCATTGTTTTCATAACTTAAACACTGCAGATGACTACTTAGCTCATCTACCATTGTGTTAAAGCAGCTGCAATTAATATCTCATCACAGCATACACTTCAACAGAGGGGGTGGGGTTCAGCACACACACTAATTACAGCCTCATTTCACGGTCAACTTAGTTCACACCATTTGCACCTGTTTCAAGTCATTGAAAGGTGTGGCTGATTAGGCTTTTTGGGGAAGGGAATACCTTTCTTACAACCTGAATAGCACAACTGAAGTTAATCACACTCATTTGAAAGCTTAACTCTAGCTACTAAATGCCCCAACAACTCATTACTTATCAAAGCGTACGTCACACATTAGTTCACTCATATCTATAGTTGAACTACTATGAAAGACACATTATCACACACTGCATGTGTTGTCTTGTTGAGTCACAGCCACATTCAGGTGTGCCACATCTTCGATTAATGTACCACACATATCCTCTACCAAAAACAACACTTTTTGCAATATGACCACCTTCATGATAACCATTGTGAATGGTCATCTCATGATAGTTATGTACATTATGATACTGATATCACTACACAACATATGATTTTTATGTACTCATTTAATCTATTTATCCTCACGCATTACTGCAGAAACATAGTATGTTGTATGTTAGGGAACTCAAAAATTCTAAGTACACAGGCATGTACAGTGTTATTACAACTATTTATGTTCACTTTCACACACATTTTCGGTTAAGGAACTGATGTTGTTAGTTAATCATAAATACAGAACATACAATAAGTGTTTGTTCAATATTTACACATGTAAATGTAAAACTTATGTTATTGTTATATATAGTTGCCCCTGGAGGACATGTGTCACCTGAGATGGAACAAGTGTCTTCACCTGGGTCAGCCAGCTCAACACTACTAGAAGGTGAGTGTATCATTTGCTGGCCATATAATATGTGCTCTTCTATATGTTATGTTGTCATGTGCATTATTTGTTTTGCACATCTTCTTTAAATAGGATTACTTAGTGTCAGTGAAAATTAAGTGTAAGGCAACATGTATTGTGTTAGTGATGTTAATTATCATGTAGGACTTCTGAGTTTAGAGCAACTTTTCATTCATTCATATTTCATACTGAGTCCAAACATTATTCGTAAGTCAAGGTAGTTTTTAATGAGGTTATAAAACGTATGCTAACATGTTAGGTGTTACTTAGGACACAGTACAATTACATAGTAACACAGCATACATTAACATGCCATTTAATAATGTGTACATTTCTTTTTAGAACATCATGGTGATGAGGATGATGAGTATGATGAGGATGACGCCACAGAAGAGACTGAAATACAATCATGTGACCATGAAGAGGTGCCAATAGAAACTGTTGTACCGCCAAATCGTCCATCAACTTCCACATACGATGCAATTGTAGCTTCAGAGGGAAAAATAGTGGACGCAGAAAATCGTCGCCATTCAGACATGATGACAGTGCTGGAAAGGATGATTGGACTGCAGGAAGAAACAGTATCACAATTGGCACATCTCCACAGAGTCTTCATTGAAGTGCCTAAACAGTTGCAAAAAATCAACACCTCATTCGAAGCATTAGTTGTTCAGCAAACACAAGCTAATTACTGGAGAATGACTAATGTACCACAATTCAACACCTCCCAGCCAGGATCTGTTCATGCAGGTCAGTTTTCACCACATTCATCTGATATTCATTCACCAGGCCCAAATGTTACCGGTCAAGTAGCAGAGATTGCTGTGCAGGTTCCTGACGACATACTACCACTGCCATCTGTACAAAATCAGCAGCTGACACCTACAAAGGAGCCCACAAAAACAAAATACAAGCAGTTACTACTGACCAGTTTTTGGTCAAAAACAAAACAAGACACACATGAAACAGACCAACCATCACTTGTGCAGTGTCTACCAACTTGCTCACATGTGTCACTGGGCACAAGCCCTGTCCGTGAACAGTCACTACCCAAAAGCCCTGTAGGTGAGTCGCTGCCCAAAAGCCCTGTAGGTGAGTCGCTGCCCAAAAGCCCTGTAGGTGAGTCGCTGCCCAAAAGCCCTGTAGGTGAATCACTGCCCAAAAGCCCTGTAGGTGAGTCACTGGCCACAAGCCCTGTAGGTGAGTCACTGGCCACAAGCCCCGTAGGTGAACAGTCACTGGCCACAAGCCCTGCCCGTGAAGTGCCAGAGGCCACTCAAAGTGGCTCTGTTGTGCCTAAAGTTGGTGGCAAAAGAAAAAGGAAAATTCAAGAGACAACAAGCAGGCCTGTTACTCGCTCGCAAAAGGAACAAAAAAAATAAATGTTATAATTCAGAAAATATGTCTTTGGCCTTGTTTTGTTGACTTCAGATTATCTAATTACTATTGTATGTATGCTGAAGACTGTGTTGTTTCCAAACTTTCAACTATGTTCTTGTACACGTGAAGTTTTGGAAATGTTAACACTCATAATTAATTGTGTTATAAATATTTATGTTGTAATCGTCTGTTCAGTAATGGTCCACCAGGAGCCAGTTGCTAAGTTTAGAGAAGCTGCCATTGACTTTGCAGCAAAACATTGCATTTGGGTGTGTTAATTGATGTAAGAATTGCATATGCATATTAGTCACATGCAATTATTAAAACACCTAAGTAAGTGCAAACATCTTTCTTGTACGTGTACAGCAGGATTATGTGTAAATTATTACTTACCTTTGCCTTGCTTGGCCATTGTAATTTTGTCCTTTAATCAGTTGTGTGTTCGTTTCTATAACATCTCAGAATGTATAATAATATATATACACACACACACACACACACACACACACACTGAGTGTGAGTGTGAGTGTGAGTGTGTGAGTGTATATATATATATATATATATATATATATATATATATATATATATATATATATATAGTACTATATAAACTGGTATACACAAACTAATACACTTCATGCTTCCTTGTGAAAACACTATTTTAATAATACAGGCCTAATGTTTGAGAAATATCCTAAGTATGAGACTCTAACAGTATTGTGCTTAAACAAATGTTTATTACTTAATTCAATCATGTTTCTCACCATTTAAATAGGTTTCATACAAGGTATACTTAATGCCATCAATGTTGTGTGTACTCCTGCAATATAAAAAAAAAAAAAATATTATATATAAATATATATATATTTTTATAAGAGATATATTTATATATATATATATATATATATATATATATATATATATATATATATATATATACACACGTATTTAAACTCATGCAGACAGGGAGTTAACCAGACTTTCACATACACACAGAAATGTAAGCGGGGAAAAAACATTTCTTTTTGCAGGTGTGTTTTTACTGATATGCCTGGCTAAGAAATATTTTCACACACTGGTCTTTGTTAGTTTTCAAAAAAACACTATGTGAACGCATTCACAGTCTAGGGATGTTTTTCACAAACGAGATAAAAGAAGGAGAAATGTTTCTCCCACAGTCCCATATCACGAACCACAACTGTTAACCCAATTAGACAAACAAATCCAATTGGCGTTTGAAAGAAGGAATCAAAGTAGTTAGTTTTGTTGACCTTGACAAGGAAAAACAGGAGTTTGTTAGCCATTCAGCACATTCATTTTGATGAGCAAATAACACAGACCTGCACACAGCTTTTGTGCTACTCAGACATGGCTGATGAATTCGTTAACAATATTAATCCCCTTTTAGGGTATAAGTACATGATCTGTGAAGCCATCTTGAACAGTCGCGGACAGAAAGCAAGCACACGCCAAATCGATGATTTCATTCGAGCAAAATATCCTTATTACCAAGACCGTAAGCATGCACGGAATTTTAATTCCTCAATAAGATTCACTTTATCAAGTAATGACTTTTTTGAACGTGACCAGGATAAGCTACAACACACCTATGGTTTCTGGAAGATTGCCCCGGAAAAACAATTTCTCCTGAAAGACGGCACTTATATTGTCGTGAAAGGCATATTTATTCCTAATGGCAATAGCAATGTATCCGCTACTACTGATCCGTTTGAATCGATACGTGCTGCAATATCTGCAGCCTCCATTCCTGAAACCCACATTGTACAAGAACAAAAGTACTATGATTATGTACCAAGCCTTTCAGCTGAAATTGCATTGGAATGGGAACCGGAAGAAATGAACCTACCTCCCGACCAATTATTTGAAGAAAGCAGTGGCGATTCCTATGAGCGCATCCTGGAGGAGATATGTGCCATACTGGATTCAGCGGTTGGGTTAAGCGTGGATGAAAATGGCTTGCATTTCTGGAGCGACCAGTTGCAGCCAGGCGAAGAGTTAATTCTAGAAGAATGGTAAATATAACAATCGTTATGCGTTGACTCTGCGTTTAAATTTTTTTTTTTTTTGTAACCACCATTTTCACTTTCAATGCGTGGATACAGCGTAACATTGCAGACTGCATAACATGTAGCGATCACAAACAAATTGTTTCCTAATACAATATAGTAGGACCTGAAAGAGTAGTACACATTGCTGACGGAATAAATATACGTACTTTCCTATCCCTTTAAACATATTAGCAACATTTTACCATTACTCTAACACATACCTGTTTTGTTATCATGCAACATCTACAACATTGAAAACCGGGTCCACCACGTATGACGTGGGACCCTTGTCATGGGCCAAGGCGTCCTTAAAAAGGATTAGTGATGTAAGTCCCGCCCCCAAGCGACGTGCGCGCCTCAAAGCCTATTGGCTGTCATGTTTTGTTATAGTAACGGTAACTGCAGTGTGTGATGCGTGCGGCTCAGTGTTTGTAGGCGTACCCTGGGCGTTAGCCGAATGTTAATTGAGTGGGAGGAGTGTTAGCGTGCGTTTCACGCTGGCTTAACATGACGTCACACGTATTGCATTTGCGCATTGTGTTATCGGCCGTGCTTTCTGTTCAAACACGTCTGTTTAAAAAGAATACAGATGTACTCGTTTAGAACGAATGTAGTTTCGTCTTCATTGTATTTGAAATAAAGATGTTATGTTTACTGGTATTTTCAACATGTATTGAACGCACAACGTACGCTTTGTTTTGCGCATGCGCTAACAGTTAGTGGAGCCAAGCGTGAAGTGCGTGCGCACACAAAGATGTGCGCGCACATCTTTCAGTATACAGGCAACGTTCACTTCTTATACATAGTTATGCCTGCTACAAATTTAAAGAAACATTACATACTGATGAACAGTTTTACTTCTAACATATAAGTGACTGACGTGTGTATCTACACAATCATATAGAGCTGCGTAACGCGTTGTCACGGATGCATATCTAGTAAGGTGCCATCTTTGACCATCATGTGTTTGCTGTATTTCAGAGATGTCGGGGAAGATACAATCGGATCAATGTATGATTTCAGAAGAGTCTACCTTTATATGAGATGATTGTGAGGAGGAGCCACCGACTACTATACTACATATGGAACTAATTTTATATTGCTTGCAGCGCTTATTAACAAACAATTAAAAATGTGATACCCTTATGCCTATATTGCATAAGCACTTAATTAACATAATGATGTTGCAAAATAGTGCCTATTGAATTTTTATTGAGTGTTCTTTAATGACTACTAACATTTTATGACATGGTGTGTTTTTTATATAACAACCATTCCCACTCTGCTAACACATTTGTGTATTCTATTGTGTAATGGAACGTATGACTGTCGAAACTATGTAACAATAATAATAATAATAATATGAGCATGTTCATGTATAGGGCTGCTAGTTGTACGCAGCGATTTACAGACACATGTTTCAGCCTGAGGTCCCTGGCCCGTGGAACGTACAAATGTTTTTTTGCCGCATGAGGCACAGGGAGATAAAGTGACTTGGCCAAGGTCACAAGGAGCCCACACCGGGAATTGAACCAGACTCCCCTGCTTCAAACTATCAGTGCCAGTGTGTGTCTTTACTCACTGAGCCACTCCTTCTCCCAATGTAAAGGACACTTACAACCAAGTAGCCATTTATATTTAAAATCTCTTGTTACATGGGTATGTAGATAAAATGGTTTGGGACTGTAGCAAATAATGTTACTGGCCAGATGTTATGGTCCCCTCCAATGCATGATGTTCTGAATATGACATCACCATCATGTTATGAAGTACGTTTCTGTGTATATTTCATTAACCTAACTAACTATAGTTTACGGTGTTTATTAATCGTTTAAAAATACATAGTATAGTCAATATGATGATATAAGCTACCATAATAAAGCTGGTGTTATCATTTGTCGGTGTTATACATGGATCCTACACCAATTGATAGAGACACAAACAGTTGTTTTAAAAAGTGTGTCTATGCTAGTGATGAATGTGCTCCCGTAAGTAAACAAATAAGTACAGTTATCCCCTTTTCTCCAAACACCTCTATATTACATTAATGGAAATTATAAGGAAACATACATAAAATGTGATGAAATGTGAGTAATCATTTTGTAATACAATGCACATGATACCTCAAGAGTAGCTAAATGCATATACATGATACAGAAAGTACATATATGTAACATTTGTGTTTAAACCAATATGTTGGGTTTTTAGTTCAAATAATTATAGGAAGATTGAGGTAGCCACATCTTATGAGAGATGTCAGCAAATATACATACCATGATCAGTCATACTGCAAATATACCTATAATGCAAAGGAACAATATATAAATTGCAAATATTGACATGCCATCTTCAGTACCGTAAACAACACATCAAAGTGTGTATTTGGTGTTAAATGTGCAACACCATGTATATTTAATGACATTCAAAATGTAAATGAGCCTGGTGTACACATCATATGGATGTACATGTTACACTGCACCAATAACATTGTATGTAAGCATACTAGAAGCATGAATGAGTATGGGCATAATATGTGTATTGTGTTAGCATAAGGAACAACACAATGCTAAAATATTAGTGCTTTGTTACCCCAGTTGTATTCACATACACACAACTAAAGTACAATTGAAGAGGGATTATATAACCTGTGCAACAATAACATACCGGTGCCACATCCCTTTGTGCACACAGCAGAGAAAAGAAAGGTGTGCAACCCATATTCATCTGTGTCCTAACAGAAGGTTATATAAAAAAACATTATTGTTAAGATAACATAATGTAAGTATAAAAGTAGAACTTGGAACATATATGTTTTTACTTACAAGAAAAAAATGAATTGATGAGATTCTGGCGTGTCTGGCCACCACTGGCTGTTTGTTCATTTTCAGCAGCTACATGAGTGGGATGCTCGTCTACCAAAGCCTCAGCTAGGTCTGACTGTACATTGTGCCTGAGTGCAACATTGTGCAAAATGCAACAGGCAAGGATAATATCAGACACTTTTTGAGGCTTGTATAGAAGAGCCCCACCAGTTCTGTCCAGACACCTAAACCTGGTCTTGAGTAGGCCAAATGTCCTCTCTATAACAGATCTTGTAGATATATGGGCTGCATTGTACCTGTCCTCTGCTTCAGTTTGAGGGTTTAGCACCGGAGTCAAGAGCCACGGCCTAATTCCGTATCCTGAGTCACCTATAATGAATGGAGCACACATAAGCTGACATTAGTGATCAAATTGTACAATGCCAACATTCCTAAATCAACATGTGTTTTGTGTTAGAACATGTAAATATGTACTCACCCAGCAGCCAACCAGGTTCAAAATGTCCCTCTTCGAACGCATGGAAGACTGAAGAGTTCCTCAGGATAGAGGAATCGTGACTGGAACCAGGGAACTTGGGTACCACATGCATTATCCTCATCGTGGCATCACATACCACCTGTACATTGAGTGAATGGTAGTGCTTCCGATTGCGGTACACATGCTCACTCTGACTAGGTGCAATCAAAGCAACATGTGTGCAATCGATTGCACCCAGCACAGATGGTATCCCTGCTATATTATAAAAGCCAGTCCTGACTTCCAGCCACTCTGTTGCCTCTGTAGGAAAATGAATATAATTCCTAGCGCGTCTATTGAGTGCATAGAGAAACTGGGTCAAGGCCCGCGAGAATGTAGATTGCGAGACCCCGCCCACTATGCCCACAGTTGTCTGGTATGACGCGGAAGCAAGATAATGTAATGAGCACAGCATTTTAACAAGCCCAGGGACTGCACGACCTCTGGCTGTGAAAAAATCTAAATCCCCCCTTATCTCCTGATAAAGAGCTAAGATTGCTGCTGAACTCAAACGATAGCGACTTACAATCTCCTCCTCACTCATCCCATCTAACAGGGTTCTCTCCCTGTACAGACGCGGACGAGGCACAAGTTGTCTCCTCTGTCTTCTCCTCTGATCTCCTGTCCCTCTACCTGTCCCTCGGCCTGTCCCTCTCCCTGTCCCTGTCGTATCCGCGTCACTGTCACTGTCCCTCGGTGTGTCCCTACCTTGCCCTATATCATTCTCTTGATCATCAAGCATGTCATAGAAAAGAATGTTCCTGCGTCTCCTAAACATTCGCAACATTTTGAAATGAGTAGCTGTGAATGAGCAGGTAATGTGCGTCCTTTAAATAGGTATGTGATGATGTCAGGTGACATAGTAAAATGCAAGGTGTTACATTAACATAATAAAGTACTTCTGTGACAAGCTGTGTGCACTTGTTGTTCTAAGTATTTGTTGTGTGTATTCTGCAGGGAATGATGATATTTGGCAATGATGTGACGTGAAGCTTTGTACAAAGATTGCTTGCAAATAAATAGTTGCATGTGCAATGCATGTAACACTTGTGAACGCAAGAGTCAGTCATGTAATGAGACAAAAAGGCTGAGATTGACGTGGGAAAAGTTTTGTGTAACATGTGTAATTATCCATGTTATTGTGACATGTTGGCAACAATGAATAGTCGTGTGCATATGCATGCATTTGTGTAAGGAGGATAGTTGGTATAGAATGAGTTTACAAGGTGTCCCAATGCTGAATTACTGTACATGTGTGTATAAGTTAGGTTGAAGTGCTTGTAATGCTACGGTTACAATGTAAACATGCAATGTGATTGAGCGTCCAATAAGTGACGTCATGAAAATAGGGAGGACCCAAAAGTATATGTAAACATGAGAAGACAGATGTACATGAACGTTTAAAGATGCGTGTCACATTACAAGCATTGTGTAATGTAAAGGAAGATGAATATACTGTGTATGTGTGACATGTGTGACATGTGTGACATCATGTAAATAATTGTCGCTGAGTTGAGTAAAATGTGTGATATGATGTGAGGTTCTCCTTTAAGAGTGTAGTATAGTATTTTCCCTTGCCACATCATCACATGATGAGTAATGTGACCCGCAAATGCTGAAAACATGTAAAAGTCGAATGTTATGCAAATAAGACACATCAGCTGTGACACAATGCAGGGAATGCCCCCACACTGTCATGCAAATCCCCCTTGTATTGTGAGCAATGAAACATAAACAGTACTATACTGTTATACGTCCCCGCTCCATTGACTTCCATTGATGTACAGAAGATGTTTTTTTTCTAAGTGCCGTTCCGGCAGCCTTAGCGATCGTTCTCCCGTCCAAACTGCCAACTTTAGTTGGCGGGAGAAATCGGCCATAACATCTCAATTTCGTAGTGCCGATCAGCCCCGATAAGCTGTTTTTTTTTGTTGAATCCAGCCGATTTAAAAAAGTGGCGATCAGTGTCGAAAACAGGCTTATCGGCAGGCGACTGGCCATAACCAAATTATCGGCTCCGAAACCTGGCGATATGAAGCACTTATCGGCGCTTACTGAATCTCAAACCCAATTTTGGCTATAACATGGCCATATTTCCCTTATCAACGCTTACTGCATGAGGCCCTTAGTTTCCTACTTAAATAAAGGATGGGGTGCTCCTCCCCTTGAGACTCCTGGGAGAGTACCGCCCCCAGCCCTACCTCAGATGCGTCGGTTTGGACTACGAACTCTTTGGAGAAGTCAGGTGTGACCAACACTGGTTGGGCACAGAGAGCTTCTTTCAGGCTTCTAAAGGCCTGTTCGGCTTCGGGGGACCACTTTACCATTAGCGGTCCTCTTGCTTTTGTGAGGTCGGTTAGTGGGGTTGCCTTAGTTGCAAAATTGGGAATAAACCTCCTATAGTAGCCAATTAACCCCAAAAAGGTCCTTACTTGTTTTTTTGTGACTGGCCTTGGCCAATTTTGTATCGCCTCTACTTTGAGTGTTTGTGGTTTGAGTAACCCTCTACCAATAGAATACCCCAGATACTTGGCCTCCTCCAGACCAATAGTGCATTTAGCGGGGTTAGCAGTTAGTCCAGCAGACTGAACTGCGTCGAGCACAGCTTGTACCTTTGGAAGGTGGGACTGCCAATCTTCACTATGGATTTCCACATCATCCAGGTAGGCGGCAGCGTACCGAACATGTGGTTTTAAAATTTTATCCATCATTCTTTGGAATGTGGCGGGAGCTCCATGTAAGCCAAAAGGCAGCACCTTATATTGAAAGAGGCCGTCTGGGGTTGAGAAGGCTGTTTTTTCTTTTGCCCTTTCTGTGAGGGGAACCTGCCAGTACCCTTTTGTTAGGTCTAGGGTTGTGAGATATCGGGCTTTGCCCAGTCTCTCTACAAGTTCATCCACCCTGGGCATAGGATAAGTATCAAATTTTGACACCGCGTTTAGTTTCCGGTAGTCATTACAAAACCTTGTTGTACCGTCTGGCTTTGGGACTAAAACTATAGGGCTGTTCCACCCACTTTGGGATTCCTCAATTACGCCTAGTTTTAGCATTTTTTTAACCTCTAAACTTATAGCCTCTCTCTTGGCCTCTGGGATTCGGTACGGTTTAAGGTTAACTCGGACCCCCGGTTCAGAGACTATGTCATGTTTAATTACGTTCGTTTTACCTGGCTGTGTAGAGAAGATTTCTTTGTTCCTTCTCACTAAACTCTGGACCTCTCGTTTCTGATGCACGGACAGTGTTTCAGCTATGCTAACCTCTGGGTCAGTTTCTTGATTCTCTGACGGACCTGGGGGTACTAGGGTTAACAAGACCTCTCTATCTTTCCAGGGCTTGAGTAGGTTTATATGGTAAATTTGCTCAGGTTTCCTCCTACCTGGCTGCCTTACCCTATAATTTACTTCTCCCACTCTTTCCAAGACCTCATATGGCCCATGCCATTTAGCAAGGAATTTACTCTCCACGGTGGGAACCAGAACTAGTACCCTATCACCTGGAAAAAAATTCTGACCCTAGCACCCTTATTATACGTATTCCTTTGTGCTTCTTGAGCTTTCTCCATGTGTTCCCTCACTATGGGTAGGACTGCAGCAATGCGGTCCTGCATTTGGGCAACATGCTCTATTACACTTCTGTAAGGGGTAACCTCGTGTTCCCAAGTTTCTTTGGCTATATCCAGTAAGCCCCTTGGATGTCGGCCATACAATAGTTCAAACGGGGAGAAGCCTGTGGATGACTGGGGAACTTCCCTAATGGCAAATAACAGGTATGGTAACAAACAGTCCCAGTTTTTCCCATCCTTATCGACCGCCCGGCGTAACATGCTCTTTAAGGTTTTATTGAACCTTTCCACTAAACCATCTGTTTGTGGATGATAGACTGAGGTTCTGAGATGCTTGATTTTTAGGAGTTTACATAGCTCTTTTGTTACTTGGGACATAAATGGTGTTCCCTGGTCAGATAAGATCTCTTTAGGAATTCCGACCCGGGAAAACAGAAGTACTAACTCTTTTGCTATGTTTTTAGCAGAGGTGCTACGTAGGGGAACTGCCTCCGGATATCGGGTAGCATAATCTAATATTACCAATATATGCTGATGTCCCCTAGCAGACTTTATTAGGGGTCCTACTAGATCCATAGCAATCCGGTCAAATGGTACCTCTATTATGGGAAGGGGTACCAATGGGCTGCGGTATGCCTTGAACGGGGCGGTGATCTGACATTCTGGGCATGAGGAACAATAGTTTGTAATTTCTGCCAGAACCCCAGGCCAATAAAAGCTTCGGAGAACCTTTTCTTTTGTCTTTTCCACCCCTAGGTGTCCCCCCAATGGATGACTATGTGCGAGGTGTAATACTACGTTACGGAATGTCCGTGGTACCAACAATTGTTTAGTTGTAACTGATTTTCTTTTATCAACCCGATATACTAGGTCGTTCTCTACCTCGAAGTAGGGGTAAGCAAGTGACCTATCTGGTTGGCCATGAGTACTATTCTGGTCCCGTATATTTCCCCTTGCTACCGCTAATGTGGGGTCCTCCCACTGGGCCTTCTTAAAACTCCCAGGACTGACCTCTAGGTCAGCGAGGGTCTTATCCTGTACTGGGGTGGTAAGTGCCTGATCAACATCTTGATTTGGGGTATTCCCTACCAAAGTAGTGATGGGGAAGGGAATTTCACAGCACTCCTCCTTTTCCCCTTTCTTATTTGGGCCCTCGTCAACCTCCATTTCTGAAAAAGGGAAAGGATTTGTTTCTTCTAACACTTCGTTATGGTCTGCTATTGAACTCTGGGCGCTATTCTGAGCTGGGGACCACATTTTTAGAAAATGGGGAAAGTCGGTCCCTATTAACACATCATGTGCCAGTTTGGGTACAACACCCACCTTGAAATCTAAAGAACCAAATTCTGTTTAAAAAAAAACATCAACAGTGGAATATTCATGATTATCCCCATGTATTCAACAAATTGCCACTCTTTGTGAACTGTTTACCTGTTTCTTCTTAATGGGCAATAGGTATTCGGACACTAGTGTGACCATGCTCCCAGAGTCCAGAAGTGCCCGAACCCTCTTACCATTAACCTTTACAAATGCCCACAGATGGTTATTCAAGGGGTCCTCTGGGCTAGGGCCCATACATTGGGACAACAGCGAATAAGGTTCCACGCTGTTGCATTGCATGGGCTCATCATTTAGTGGGCAGATTTTTGCTGTGTGGCCCCTCTCATGACAATTTACACATTTAGGTACATAGTCTGTGTCCCACTTAGAGCCTTTTCCCGGCTCCCCATGTTGGCTATTGCCCTTAGTGTGCGAACCACTGTTGCTGGTGCTGCGTGAAGGTGGTCGCCGCTCTTCAGCTCCCCTTAACCCCGGTACCCTTTTACCGTCTCTGGAAGAGTCCTGGAACCTCGGGTAGTGGGGTTGCTCCACGACTGTGGGTTGCGGGTGCTCTCCTGCTGCATTGTACCTTTCTACGAGGGCCACAAGCTCATCCGCATTGTGGGGGTCACTCCGACTGACCCAATGGCGTAAGGCAGAGGGAAGTTTCCTCAAGAACTGGTCCATGACCAACCGTTCCACGATGTGGCTGGCTGAGTTGATCTCGGGTTGTAGCCACTTCCGCGCGAGGTGGATGAGGTCATACATCTGGCTTCGGGTGGCTTTATCCATCGTGAAGGACCATGCGTGAAACCTTTGGGCGCGAACAGCCGTGGTTACGCCGAGGCGGGCGAGGATCTCGAACTTCAATTTTGCATAGACGTTAGCTTCGGCTGGCTCTAGATCAAAGTAAGCCTTCTGGGGTTCGCCGCTTAGGAAGGGTGCGATTAGACCAGCCCACTCAGCTTCTGGCCATCCCTCTCTCTGTGCCGTGCGTTCAAACGTGAGAAGATAGGCTTCCACATCATCCGAGGGTCCCATCTTCTGAAGGTAGTGGCTTGCCCTGGTCATTTTCGGAACTGGGGCTGCCGCTGCCAGTGGAAGGTTACTGATAGTCTCCCTCAGGATCTCGAGTTCCTGCTGTAAGCCCTGAGCGAACCGCTGTTGCTCCTCTTTCAGCAAGCGGTTTGTCTCTTGCTGGTTTGCATTCGCCTGTTGCAGGGCTTCATTCGCGTCTCTCTGGACAGCGACATTGCGTACCAGCGCACTCACCACGTCTTCCATCTTGTTTGGAGAGAGAGAAAAAAAACCTTTTTTTTTTTTTTTTTTTTTTCTTTAAAGTTCTTTAACCCCCAGACCTTTTAGTGTTCTGCCCGCATTCTCCACCATATGTGACAAACGGCTTACTCCGGGGCTCCGCCGTCTGTCCGGGACTGTTAGAACACGGTCTTTTAGGGTAGGTTAAATGATGAGACGTCACGTACTGTTCCTTTAAACAGGCTATGCCTGGTTTATTCAGTCCCAGGCACTGAGACTGCCACAGTTTAAACAGAAAACAAAGCCAAACAAAAAGCTGCTCGTCTGAGCGATAACTTAAACTTAGATGTCCCTGACTCAGAGTTGGAAGTGGCTTGTCCACTTCCACCAACAAAATAAGTACCTTTGCAGTCTTTAGACAAACTAACAGAATGAATGAAGCGATTTGGGAAAGAGGCTTTCTCACCCCTCTGCAGTTCAGCAGCCTTCCAGGCTCTTGGGCGGGGCCCAGAGGAAACAGGAAACAGGTCTTATATACCTGAACTCTAATCAGCATGACAGGTGACAGAAAACAGGCAGCAGACAAACTGTGGAATGGAGTGCCTGTACCACGAGGCTGCCCTGTTCAGCTTAGACAGGACAGAAACTGTTCAGTATCCTGGGAGCCCTGTATATGGAGTTTATTACCAACCCCTGGTTTCTGTCACAATATATATATATACTGTGCAGTATTGCAGCCAGTGGGAATAAAATGCTTCAATCCCTGCCTGGAAAATAACGCAATGCACTCGGGCAGAAAACAGTCACAAACCTCAATACACCCGAGTATACCCGAATTCGTGGGACTAGCCGAGCTCGAATAAAGTGTGTCGCCAGTGTACATCCGTCGTTGCGTCTCTTGCTCCCCTTTGTGTGTGTGTGGGTTTATATCTGTGTGTGTATATATCTGTGTGTGTATATATCTGTGTGTGTATATATCTGTGTGTGTATATATCTGTGTGTGTATATATCTGTGTGTGTGTGTGTGTGTGTGTCAGTGTGTGTGTGTGTGTATCAGTGTGTGTGTGTGTATCAGTGTGTGTGTGTGTGTGTGTGTGTATCAGTGTGTGTGTGTGTGTGTGTCAGTGTGTGTGTGTGTGTGTATCAGTGTGTGTGTATCTGTATGGGTGTGTGTGTGTGTATCAGTGTCAGTGTGTATCAGTGTGTGTGTATCAGTGTGTGTTTGTGTGTGTATCAGTGTGTGTGTGTATCAGTGTGTGTATGTGTGTGTGTATCAGTGTGTGTGTGTTTGAGTATCAGTGTATCAGTGTGTGTGTGTGTTTGTGTTTGTGTCAGTGTGTGTGTGTGTGTGTGTGTGTGTGTGTGTGTGTGTGTGTGTGTGTGTGTGTGTGTGTGTGTGTGTGTGTGTGTGTGTGTATATCAGTGTGTGTGTGTGTGTGTATCAGTGTGTGTGTGTGTGTGTGTGTGTGTGTGTGTGTGTGTGTGTGTGTGTGTGTGTGTGTGTGTGTGTATATCAGTGTGTGTGTGTGTGTGTATCAGTGTGTGTGTGTGTGTGTGTGTGTGTGTGTGTGTGTGTGTGTGTGTGTGTGTGTGTGTGTGTGTGTGTGTGTGTATATCAGTGTGTGTGTGTGTGTGTATCAGTGTGTGTGTGTGTGTGTGTGTGTGTGTGTGTGTGTGTGTGTGTGTGTGTGTGTGTGTGTGTGTGTGTGTGTGTCAGTGTGTGTATCAGTGTCAGTGTGTCAGTGTGTGTGTGTATCAGTGTGTGTATCAGTGTGTGTGTCAGTGTGTGTGTGTGTCAGTTTGTGTATCAGTGTGTGTGTGTATCAGTGTGTGTTTGTATCAGTGTGTGTGTATCAGTGTGTGTGTGTGTGTGTCAGTATCAGTGTGTCAGTATCAGTGTGTGTCAGTGTATGTCAGGGTGTGTGTGTATCTGTGGCTGTGTGTGTGTGCGTATCTGTGGCTGTGTGTGTGTGTGTGTGTGTATCTGTGGCTGTGTGTATCTGTGGTTGTGTGTGTGTGTGTCAGTATTAGTATCAGTGTGTCAGTATCAGTGTGTGTCAGTGTGTGTCAGGGTGTGTGTGTGTGTATCTGTGGCTGTGTGTGTGTCTCTGTGGCTGTGTGTGTGTATCTGTGGCTGTGTGTGTGTATCTGTGGCTGTGTGTGTGTGTATCTGTGGCTGTGTGTGTGTGTGTATCTGTGGCTGTGTGTGTGTGTGGTCAGTGTCTGTATTGGTCTGTCTTTGCGAGTGGCTGTGTGCGTCTGTGCAGGTCAGAGAGAGAATGGGGGGGGGGAGAGAATAGAGGGGATTGAGAGAATGTGGGGGGGAGAGAATGAGGGGAGGGAAGGGAGAGAGAGAATGGCGGGAGGGAAGGGAGAGAGAGAATGGGGTTGGGAAGGGAGAGAGAATGGGGGGAGGGTGAGAGAAAAGGGGGGGGGGGAAGTAGAGAGAGAATGGGGGACAGGGAAGGCAACGGGGGGTCTGCCGGGGTTGGCGTCCCGGGCCGGTGAGTCAGGGGGCCCACCCATGTGTCATTCACCCACCCACCTGTCAGTCAACCACCCTCTCACCCACTCTTTCTTTCTGCCACTCTCTCTCTCTCTCCCACTCTCTCTCTTTCTGCCACCCTCTCTCTCTCTCTTTCTGCCACCCTCTCTCTCTCTTTCTGCCACTCTCTTTCTGTCACCCAATCTCTCTCTCTGTCACTCTCTCTCTCTGTGTGTTACCCTCTCTCTCTCTGTGTGTCACCCTCTCGCTCTCTCTGTGTCACCCTCTCGCTCTCTCTCTCTCTCTCTCTCTGTGTCACCCTCTCTCTGTGTGACCCTCTCTCTGTGTCACCCTCTCTCTGTGTCACCTTCTCTCTGTGTCACCCTCTCTCTGTGTCACCCTCTCTCTGTGTCACCCTCTCTCTGTCACCCTCTCTCTGTGTCACCCTCTCTCTGTGTCACCCTCTCTCTGTGTCACGCTCTCTCTGTGTCACGCTCTCTCTGTGTCACGCTCTCTGTGTCACCCTCTCTCTGTGTCTTCGTCTCCCTCTCTCCATCTCCCTCTCCCTCTCTCCATCTCCCTCTCCCTGTCTGTCTCCCTCTCTCCATCTCTCCGTCTCCCACTCTCCGTCTCCCTCTCTCCGTCTCCCTCTCCCTCCCTGTCTCCGTCTCCCTCCCTGTCTCTGTCTCCCTCTCCCTCCCTGTCTCCGTCTGCCTCTCCCTCCCTGCCCCGTCTCCCTCTCCCTCCCTGTCTCTGTCTCCCTCCCTGTCTCTGTCTCCCTCTCCCTCCCTGTCTCCGCCTCTCTCTCCCTCCCTGTCTCCGCCTCCCTCTCCCTCCCTGTCTCCACCTCCCTGTCTCTGTCTCCCTCCCTGTCTCCCTCCCTGTCTCTGTCTCCCTCCCTGTCTCCCTCTCCCTCCCTGTCTCCCTCTCCCTGTCTCCATCTCCCTCTCCCTCCCTGTCTCCGTCTCCCTCTCCCTCTCTGCCTCCGTCTCCCTCTCCCTCCCTGCCTCCGTCTCCCTCTCCCTCCCTGTCTCCGTCTCCCTCCCTCTCTCCGTCTCCCACTCCCTCCCTGTCTCCCTCTTCCTCCCTCTCCGTCTCCCTCTTCCTCCCTCTCCGTCTCCCTCTTCCTCCCTCTCCGTCTCCCTCCCTCTTCCTCACTCTCCGTCTCCCTCTTCCTCACTCTCCGTCTCCCTCTTCCTCCCTCTCCCTCCCTCTCCATCTTCCTCTTCCTCCCTCTCCGTCTCCCTCTTCCTCCCTCTCTGTCTCCCTCTCCATCCCTCTCTGTCTGTCTCCCTCTCCCTCCCTCTCTGTCTCCCTCCCTCTCTGTCTACCTCTCCCTCCCTCTCTGTCTCCCTCTCCCTCCATCTCTGTCTCCATCTCCCTCTCTGTCTCCCTCTCCCTCTCTGTCTCCCTCTCCCTCCCTGTCTCCATCCCTCCCTCCCTGTCTCCATCCCTCCCTCCCTGTCTCCATCCCTCCCTCCCTCCTTGTCTCCATCTCTCCCTCCCTGTCTCCATCTCTCCCTCTCTGTCTACCTCCCTGTCTCCCTCCCAGTCTCCCTGTCTCCCTCTCTCTCATCTTAACTGCCGTATACCTATACTGCTTTCTTCCAGATTCTCAAGCTTCACACGGGAGACATCGGAAGACAGGTAGGGAACACCTCCCATCCACTATAGTACCTTGAGGGACTGCGGATCAGGTACACACACACACACACACACACACGTAACTATGTTACAAGGACTAATGGTAGTAAACTCTAAGTGCAATACAATAAATAAACTGTTAATGTAAAAAAAAAAATTGTGTCCCGGTTTTTCATTTTCAAAATCTGGTCACCCTAAGCATAACAGGTAAGTGTACTCATTTTGAATGAAAGGTTTAACAAACACAAGATGAAACCTCGTAACCAACATTTTGTCAAAAAGTAAATTAGCAATGGAAATGAAGCAGCATTATGTAGGGGACGGGAATAGCTGTTTTATGGGATTTATATAGTACTCGAAATAAAGAATATGCAAAAGATTAATTATGTTCTAACTTAAAAAAATGCCTTTTTTCCCCCCTCCCTCCCCTTTGCCCCCCCTCCCTCCCTGCCCTTTGCCCTCTTTCCCTCCCTGCCCTTTGCCCCCCTGCCCTTTGCCCCCCCTGCCCTTTGCCCTCCCTGCCCTTTGCCCTCCCTGCCTCTTGCCCTCCATGCCCTTTGCCCCCCTGCCCTTTGCCCTCCCTGCCCTTTGCCCTCCCTGCCCTTTGCCCCCCCCACCCCTCCCTTCCCTTTGCCCCCTGCTCCCCCTGCCAATTCCCCCCCGCTGCCCCCTGCCCTTTGCCCCCCCTCCCCTTTGCCCCCCTTGTCCCCCTCCCCTTTGCCCCCCGTGCCCCCCTGCTCTTTGCCCCCCCCGCCTCCCTCTGCCCTTTGCCCCCTGCCCCTCCCTGCCCTTTGCCCCCCCGCCCCTCTCTGCCCTTTGCCCCTCCCTGCCCTTTGCCCCTCCCTGCCCTTTGCCCCCCCACCCCTCCCTGCCCTTTGCCGCCCCTCCCTGCCCTTTGCCCTCCCGCCCCTCCCTGCCCTTTGCCCCCCTCCCTGCCCTTTGCCCCCCGCCCCTCCCTGCCCTTTGCCCCCCCTCCCCTCCCTGCCCTTTGCCCGCCCTGCCCTTTGCCCACCCTGCCCTTTGTCACCCGCCCTGCCCTGCGCCCCCCGCCCATCCCTGCCCTGCGCCCCCCCTCCCCTCCCTGCCCTTTGCCCCCCCCACTCCTCCCTGTCCTTTGCCCCCCCCAGCCCTCCCTGCCCTCCCCCCTCACCCCTCCCTGCCCTTTGCCCCCCCTTCCCTTTGCCCCCCCTGCCCTTCCCTTTTCCCCCCTTCCCTTTTCCCCCCTTTCCCTTCCCTTTGCCCCCCTGCCCTTTGCCCCCCTCTTCCCTGCCCTTTGCCCCCCTTTTCCCTGCCCTTTGCCCTCCCTGCCCTTTGCCCTACCTGCCCTTTGCCCTCCCTGCCCTTTGCCCTCCCTGCCCTTTGCCCTCCCTGCCCTTTGCCCTCCCTGCCCTTTGCCCCCCCCACCCTTCTACACCCCTTGCCCCCCCGCCCTTCTACACCCCTTGCCCCCCGCCCTTCCATGCCCCTTGCCCCCCCTCCCCCGCCCTTCCACTCCCCTTGCCCCCCCCGCCCTTCCACTCCATGCCCCCTGCTCTTCCACGCCCGGGCAACGCCGGGTATATCAGCTAGTACATTATAATGCATTAAAAATGTAATTCAGAGTTGTTTAAAAAAAATGCTACTAGTATTTTCTCATAGTACATAGTACTGATTTCTTAAATAAATACGTGTAGGATATTGCTCGGTCTGCAGCATTAATGGGGAGCTTCTTAAACAGCCCTTTAACCATGTGGTATCCCCGTCGTGCTGCTCAGACCCAGGAACCTAAAAAAATGTGCAGGAACTCTTCCCCCGCCCCCTTAAACATGACAATTCATCAAATCACTTCCCCCTTCTCTCTCACTCTAACCCCTTGTCTAGCACATAGTTTCCATGATCTTACTCTCCCCCTCCTTCTTCTCTCACCCGTCCTTCCCCCTCCCCCCTCTTTTACTCTCACCCCTACCTTCTTATTTTAGTCTCTCAGCCCCTTCTTCCTTGCCTTTTTTACTTTCCCCCATCTCTTCTTTTATTATCTACCTCCCTCATCTTCTACTCATTCCCCCCTCCATTTCTCCCTCCCTCCTTCCTCTTTTACTGTCTCCCCTTGGGCCCCTTTCTGTTACACTGATCAACACATCTCATGGCTTATTGCTGACTGTCTGTTTGTGTACCAGAGTTCTGTGGAATTTGTTCGTCACAAATTGGGTGTCAGCATCCTGGGCTACACACTTTAAAATTAGAGAACGTGGGTCTCCAAAATATCAGGTAGAACTGTTTCAGGTATGTTTCTCAGCCATAAATTATTTAGTCTGAAAGATTTTCAAGGTCCTCCTGCGCATCTTTGAGGGCATTCACTTGGACTACTAGTTAGTGTAAGAGATCAATGGCCTTAACGGGTTAACTGTGTATGCTAAAGCCGAGTAACACCCGTCTCCCCTCGCATGGTATAGAGTGACCTTGCAGAAAAGAAGCCATGCCCACTGTATGCTTGATTGCCAGTAACATTATTATTGGGGTATACATAGCCAGTCCGAAGGTTCTAGAACTAGGTTCCTGGGAGTGAGTTGGAGGAGCCTCACTATTAATAATGTAAATATGTCTTTGTGTATAGATATGTGTACCAAGATTGATCTGTCCCTGTTTATTGCGTTATAATTAGGGAATGTACCCTACCCAGATAACGTCCCTAGCAATGGCCATCAGGAACCCATTTGTTCAGATATGAGGAAGCCCATGCCCAGATAGGAACTTGAGGGCATAGCTAGATGGGCTCAATCCAGAGGTCCTTAGCTAACTCGGACATAGTCTGCCCAGAGACGGCAGTTAGTGTACAGTACTGGGGTATTGATCCAGAGGAAATAGAATGTAGGCCAAAGCCTGCAAGGGGCTCACTAGTAATGGGACTTTATGGACGCTTTATAGAAGAGGGACATTTCGGCTAGCCTAGAGCGAAACAAGCCTCAGTACCTCCCTAGAGTATTAAGATGAGGGTACCTAGGGAAGAAGCAAATAGTACAAACACTGTAAATGTATCAGAACTGTGAATAGAGTAAAGTGTGTTTAAGTGTGAAGAACATTATCAACAGCTGTTAATAAAGCTCCTGTAAGTACTATAAAAGTTCCTGGCACCCATCATTATTTCATTAGCATATCTACGCCCAGCCTGCGTGGATCCAGCACCCTGACAAGGTATGAGAGACTGAGCACAGCCATGTACATAGTCAACTGATGTAAACTGTTTAAGAGCCGGGCAGGGCGGGTCACGTATCATTAAAGTAAGAATGTACACCATTACGTTTATCCATTAGATGCAAGGCATATTATTCCAATTTCTACATATCCTTTTTCCTCGAGTAACCCATTATTGTAACGCTTAATTTCTGATAAAGAAAGACTGTGTAACTTGAGGTGTATAGCTATGATTAAAAGTATTAAATATATCCAATATTTTTAAATGCACGTTCCAATTTCACATAAATTCCAGTTTGCTGTAACGTAATAAAACACCAGTGTGGCTTGGATTTCAATTTTTTTTTGGGTGGGGACAAAAGCTTTGCACGGTATAACACCAAGTCTACTGTAACATTTCTATCATTGCTGTTGGATGAGTTTTGTTCCCAATAAAATGAAGAATCCTTACATCAGTATAGAGTAAAATGATCATAAGCGTCTGAGATTTTAGGTTTTATACTGACACCTTGTGGTAAGAAATCATAAATCCTGCTCTCTGCCTCCACGTGTTCATTATTTTCATCGTATTTTTCAAGTCCAAACACAGGCTCTGCAACCTTTCAAGGCAGAAGAGCCCTTTTATAAAAAAAAATATTTGTCCAAAATATTTTGATAGCCTCAACACATGCATGAATATTACACCCCCACAAACACATACATATACTGTACACATACGAATAGGTATATACTGTATACGCAACTTATGACAAACTTTCTTTAATCAGAATTAGGGAAATTAAAAAATATGTGGGGAAATAAAATCCGTCTCACAATAATAAGTCCCTTTATTTTGTTATTTTTTCCCATTGTTTTTCTGTGCAAAACAGTCATTTAGAAATAACAATACTGTACATACATACTGTACATACACTACCCCCTTCTCCCCACAAATACATGTACACACCCCCCAATATATATATATATATATATATATATATATATATATATACACATACATACATATACATAAGTATATATCTCACTACACGAGGGGCTATCTTCTGCAAAGCATATTAATCACCAGCTCTCCAGGCGCATTATCAGTAATCTGTTTCACTTATTGTCCAAATAAATATCACAATGTTTTCTTGAAGGAGTAAGTTTGGCCCACTTCCAGAAATACAACTACGAGAAACGCAAAATAAAATATTCTGTTCACACACACACCAAAGGCAAAGAGATTTATTTATTTTATTTATTTATAAAATGTGTTACCAGGAAGTAATATATTGAGAGTTACCTCTCGTTTCCAAGTATGTTCTGGGTATAGAGTTAATACAAATAATACATGGTTACAAATACAGTTACATAAATGAACAGGGTATACATTATATACAAGACATTGCATGCACAGTTAGAGAAGATGTATATTATACGCATATGTAACTGTTACAGACCAGATTAAAATGTGAGACAGCCTTAGTTTTGAAAGAACTTAAACTGGGGGTGACTGTGAGAGTCTCCGGTAGGTTGTTCCAATTTTGGGGTGCATGGTAATGTAACGGTTTTTCTGAACCGGCCTGACCCACCCAATCTCATATTGGCCCCTGTGGTCTAACCAGTCCCCATTACAGTGTGATTGTGTCTGGTGGTGCACCTGTTGGCTACAGGACTCCTGAGTCTCCCGCATGATGGTGTGTGGGGATGACCCGTCCAGACAGGCAGCTGAGGTAGTGTGCTGAGTCCTACCTATATCCAGTGCAGCGCCTCCACCTCATCAGGATCCCAGCGTGAGCTTGTGGATGGTCCTGGTGAGGAACTCTGTGGTGCGGCCCCCTGTGCAATCACTTCACTCTTACACACGAGGGTTTCTGTTATCAGCATCATCTTTATTGCACGGTGGGCAAGCTGCCCTCCACAATGGGGTGTATTTAGCCCTCCATTGTTCAGCTGCTTCCCTCTGAAAGGTATCTCTTCCCTTAATTGGTGGGTTCCCCTATCTCCCCTTCAGGGAGATAGTCCCTGTGCCAGGTCCCTGGTCACAGTCTTATAAGCTGTCTCCTCCCAAGCCTGCACTCAGACTTGCTCCTTGTCTCATAGCTCTTACATCAGCCACCAACAGCTTTTCTCTGTCTGCTTTGTTCTGCCAGACTCACAGCTCTGCATCAGACTACTGCAACAATGTTGCAGACCTCCATGTGCCTCTTACTGAACAGAGCAGCACAGCAACAGGAACTCCTCCTCTAACAACTAACTTTTGGAACAGTGCTGTGCCTTATGTATCCTAGGAACAGGCACATCTCTGATGTCACTAACCGTGGACACACAGCATGTTGTCACTTCCTATGGGACATATGACACCTCACCAGGGTGTGAGGGCAAACCTCCATGATTACTGCTGGCATGCCCATAACTTACCAGGCCTTACTGTCAGCAGGAGAGATGACTGCAGCCATTTTACAGCATGGTTACATTCTCCCCCTGGTGAATCCCACCGAACCCGGCTGGGACCTAAATTTGAAGTACCTTTCTTCAAGAAGCACTGTAAAATGGATGACATACATAATTAGTCACAACATTACAGTACATCTCTTCATCATAACATAACAGATACATCCTAACATAGATGTATAACAACCAGGGTTACTCCCTTATGGAGTATCCATTAGTGGTACTACCATACCCTCTTACGGTGGCTTGCGCACAGCATGGTCCACTGGGCTTAAAGCAGCAATGCTGTAACCCTCTGCGCGACACTTCTCATGTAACCCGCCAGGATCCCAATCTTCTTCCCCTGATCCTTCCTCCTCATCAGTACCATATCCCCTATCCTCACCAGTGGAACCCATCTTAAACTCAATTTCTCCCTCCATAAGGGGTTCAGGGATATACGGGTACTCCAACCCGTGGGACGCCTTGTATTTGGCAATAATGGCCCTCTCGGCCCGGCTACATCGGATTAGCTCAGCATTCCCTGCCCGTCCGGGCAACACCCATGATAGGGGCTCTATTTCCCTGCGCTCAATTTTGAACCACCGTTCCTGTAGCTCTCTCTCCCTTTGCGCATGTGTAAACTGTCCTACTGCCCACCATCGGGTCTCCTTACGTTCCTCAGACCCCCACTCTAGTGAGTCCCCCTCCTCTGTATCCCTCCAAGAAGATACCCCAGAGGTCCTTGATGAAAGAGGCCTAGACCACCTCTCTTGTTTGGAGCTATCCTGAGACTTAACTACGGCCACACTAGGTACCCATCGGGACTCGGATATTTTTCCCAACTGCCCTCCACCCCTCGACCCACCATCAGAGGCATAGCTGTTCAGTCTCTCCCCAGTCCGTTCCTCACCGGTTCCCTGGGACCCTCCCGACATTCCCAAACTGGACGTGGACCCACGGGAAAAGGTGACAGGGACAGGGGCTTTACCTAGGGCATGGGGTTGGGCATAGGGACAGGAAATGGGCATCCGCGGGGTTCCGACCCGCTCTCTGCCTTCGGATAGTCCCGTATCATTGTGCGGACATGCCGCTGGTTGGGCCTCACCCGTCTCAGCTCTCCTCGCAGCCTGCCAGCCCTTTGTTGACACAGGTGATCGGGAAGCACTGCCCGATCGCCGAGGCGTTGTGGTTCTCTCTCTGGTCGTTCCGCTACCTCCGCCGGAAGTGACGTCATCACCGGAACCGGATACTCCGCCATCTTGCGATGGATCCCCATGCGGGATCTCTTCCTCCACAACGACATCCGCCGCCGGAAGTGATGGTTCTGCTCTCCGCTCCGCTCGGGCCTGGGCTAGGCCTTCCTCCGCCATTGCCACCACCGGCGCCTGGGAAGGGTAAGGATGTATCTCACCGCTACGTCGGCTCGGGATGGAATCCTCTCCTCCTTCCGCGCTACAAGTCACCACGGCCGTGGGACTCCGCCGCTCCGGTTGTCTCCGCACAGGCGATCTCGGCGCCTCGAGACTCCGCTCCGCTGCACACAGGTAAGTGCTGGTTCTTTTGCAGCACCGCTGTAGTGGTCCGCCGGTAGGCGCATCACCACTGATGTCGGGCTTGCCTGCTCCTCGTCCGATGAAGCAGACTCCGACGCTAGTAGTGGCACTTCCGCAGGGGACCGACGGTGAGGTTCCGGGTTCTCACCGCGGTTGTAGACCCCTTTCTCTCTAGGCTCCGTTGCGATCACTAGGAGCGATCCCCATTCTCCGGGATCAACTGGTTCGTTGCAGGCCGTATGCGGGACTTCAGCCGTCAGCATGGCTGTGTCTGCTCCCGCCTTGACTACCAGGGAACCTCCTGGCAATAAATAGGGATATACCCCAATGTCCATCTCGCTCTTTGTTGTGCTGGTTACGGGAGACACTTTGCACAATGGTCTCTCCTGTTCACCAGCTCGCAACTGTGGGACAGGAAGCTCACATCCAGCTCCTCCCTCAGACAACTCGGGTCTTGCCTGGCAGAGATAGAGACCCCTCCTCCTGGTGAATATTTGGGGAGGGTCCCACAAGTTAATTGGATGCCCCGGCACAGGGGCTGAACTTTTCACAGTCCTGGGGGGCGTGGCTTCAGGTTTCGCGCCATACCTCCCCGCAGGGTGGAATTTTTCTTTTGGCGCCAATCCCGGACAACTTTCTGCAAGTTTAGCATTTGCAGCATTTTCTGCAACTGGCCCACGCGGTCTCCCCGGGTAGCAGGAACCGCCATTTTGGATAGCTCTGCCATCCATATTCGCAGCAGCTGCAACTTCATATTCCTCTATCTCATCCAATAGCCTCCCTAAGTACAGGGGGTCACCCCGCATCCAGGAGCACCGCATCTTAGCCACGACAGGATGGTCAGGTATCGCTCCTCTCAGAATTTGATCACAAAAGTACACCTCCACCTCAGTGGCCTTAATACGATCCCCCTTTCGCATCTCCTGTTAGACGGCTCCAATCCGCAGGAGGAACCCAGGTAGATCCTCTCCGTCTTCCTGACGAAGACTGAAGTACCGCTTCATCAATTGTCCCATGTCCTCTTTACCCGCACACACACCATGTGCGCTCTCTCCATTAGCCTCCGTCCGCCATTTTGGACTATCCGCACCGCGCGGATCCTCCATTCTTGCGGTCGCCATTTTCTCGCTGTACTTAACAGTATTGTACATGGGGCTCCTCTCTGCGGGGCAGCCACCACACCGGTACAATAAAGATTTGCCCTGATGCACCACCTTGTGTACCTAATGTAGGCTGGACTCATGTTGCACTACCTCAGGCTAGGCTCACTCTCTCAGTGTCTGCTGTAACTCCTTCCTCCCAGTCTGTGCTCCCTTTGGTAAGTGTCTGGAATGGGCTAGAGTACTCTGGCTCTGCCATGCAGTACTTGGGCGTCTACCTCTCTTGGTCAGCCTAGCGCAGACCCTCTCCAGGATTCCTGACCACGTTAACAGGCTATCCCTTAAGGCATCCTACCAACTAGCACTACCTCAAGGTGACTCAGTCAGCTATAGCCCGGCTCCAAACCCCTCACTCCTTTCAGGCCCCTAGGTCGTCCCTGCGAACTGACAATACCCTGTCAGCCCCTGACCACCCCTAGGTCCATCCCAACGCAGCACAGAGTGGCAGCAGACACTCTCCCTGTTTCCCAGTGTGCCTAGCTAGAGCCTGTCCTGTTGACAGATCTGATCTCAGCAGCTCGCCTCCAAATGTAACGGTTTTTCTGAACCGGCCTGACCCACCCAATCTCATATTGGCCCCTGTGGTCTAACCAGTCCCCATTACAGTGTGATTGTGTCTGGTGGTGCACCTGTTGGCTACAGGACTCCTGAGTCTCCCGCATGATGGTGTGTGGGGATGACCCGTCCAGACAGGCAGCTGAGGTAGTGTGCTGAGTCCTACCTATATCCAGTGCAGCGCCTCCACCTCATCAGGATCCCAGCGTGAGCTTGTGGATGGTCCTGGTGAGGAACTCCTCTGTGGTGCGGCCCCCTGTGCAATCACTTCACTCTTACACACGAGGGTTTCTGTTATCAGCATCATCTTTATTGCACGGTGGGCAAGCTGCCCTCCACAATGGGGTGTATTTAGCCCTCCATTGTTCAGCTGCTTCCCTCTGAAAGGTATCTCTTCCCTTAATTGGTGGGTTCCCCTATCTCCCCTTCAGGGAGATAGTCCCTGTGCCAGGTCCCTGGTCACAGTCTTATAAGCTGTCTCCTCCCAAGCCTGCACTCAGACTTGCTCCTTGTCTCATAGCTCTTACATCAGCCACCAACAGCTTTTCTCTGTCTGCTTTGTGCTGCCAGACTCACAGCTCTGCATCAGACTACTGCAACAATGTTGCAGACCTCCATGTGCCTCTTACTGAACAGAGCAGCACAGCAACAGGAACTCCTCCTCTAACAACTAACTTTTGGAACAGTGCTGTGCCTTATGTATCCTAGGAACAGGCACATCTCTGATGTCACTAACCGTGGACACACAGCATGTTGTCACTTCCTATGGGACATATGACACCTCACCAGGGTGTGAGGGCAAACCTCCATGATTACTGCTGGCATGCCCATAACTTACCAGGCCTTACTGTCAGCAGGAGAGATGACTGCAGCCATTTTACAGCATGGTTACAGTAAGATAAGGAGGAGCGGACAGATACTTTGTTTAGCCTTGGGACCATGAATAGTCTTTTGGATCAGAAAATAATTTAAAAAAAAAAGGATAGATTCACTAAAGAAAGCTCAAGAACTTCAGTTTTAAAGTAAGAGATGCCACAAGGTTGCACCTTTAATATGTGAAACACACACACATATACATATACATATATGAGAACACAGAAACAGACATCCCAGAATGAGCACTCAAGTACTGCACCGACACACTTTATTCGAGCAAATACCCGGTATGTACCTGGCAGATACCTGGAATGCGCCGCTCCTCACCTCTGACAAGCCCCGTTGCATTTGCCTTCCCAGCCTGGGTTCATGCCTGGCTGATGGGCGGCTGATCTGTTAAATGATAATGATTAGGATTTAATAGGCTGCAATGCTTCGCGTGTCTACCAGATGGCATAAATTCATGAATTGTAATGCAGTATATATATATGTACTGTGCAGTATTGCAGCCAGCGGGAATAAAATGCTTCAATCCCTGCCGGAAAATAACTCAATGCACTCGGGCAGAAAACAGTCACAATCCTCAATACACCCGGGTATACCCGAATTCGTGGGACTAGCCGAGCTCGAATAAAGTGTGTCGCCAGTGTATGTACAAAATAATAGAAATTTATTCATAACAACATCATTAAAAAACAAACACGGTTAAAACCGTCTCTCTGCGCTAAATCTGACACGGCTGATAATAACAACAGGTGACATACCCCCTAATAAGAGGGAGTAATATAGGAAACAGGCCCTGGGTAGAGTAGTAAGCACTACTAATAAGTCTAGATAAAGTAGGAAGTGTGAGGCGCAATGAGCCTCTCAGCCCCTGGACCGGCCGCTCACCACTATGCCTGGGCAATAGACTGTCCTCCTGTTATTTTCCTCCCTCTGCACTATCTCACGATCTCGACGTTGACCGGACCGCTACGGGTTGTACGCTGTCGGTACATCTGTCTTACTGGCTACAGAATGCTGATGGCGCGTAAGTATAATACAGCCGCGAGCACTACTCAGGACTGTGTTTCATGCCGCATCTTGCTGCTGTGATTTTGGAGTCATTTTAGATTAACAAGCGTTCATACAACTTCACTTGCATTTTTCACACGATATCTGTCCAGGTCAGGTATGCTTGTCTGGTTATGGACAATATGTTTGCTGTTCTATAATGTATTTTGGTGTAACACAATTTAGGTGATTTTGGTCTTTTGCCCAGGCATAGTGGTGACTGTCCGGTCCAGGTGGTGAGAGGCTCACTGCGCCTCACTCTTCCTACTTTATCTTTAACGATGTTGTTATGAATACATTTCTATTATTTTGTACATACTTGAGTGCTCATTGTGGGATATCTGTTTCTGCGTTCTCATATTATCCAATCCCAGAGCACTGTCAGGGGCTTGAATTAGCAGTTTGATTTTACCTGACTAGAGTACTTTTATTAGGGATCTGTTTCAGGTATCTTCTTCGTTGTTACATATATACACACACAGACACACACACACACACACACACACACACATATATTATTTATGTGACCAGGTCCCCCTGGTACCACTTACCTCCAAATGTGGGGCTAGGGGGAGGCTGCAACAGCACTGTGAGGGCATGTGGGTGTCGGCAGTGTGGTATGCACACACACCCAGTGAAGTGTGGGAGCTGCGGGCGGTTGGAGGGGCGACCGGGTCGCCGGAGCTCCGCGGTGGTACAGAGCAAAGCTGAACTCTGCGGGTGTGGCCAATGCCAGGATCCTGGATCACAAATATAACCCCGCTGGTCGTTGGAGTGCAGTACTCCTGTCTACCGAACAAGAGATATGTATGGAAGATGCCCCTCAGACCTTAAATTCGTCAGAAGACCTGCCCGCGGGGTACCCCCTCATATACCCCAAGCTATCAGCTCTCATGGCAGCGTCCACCCTGGGACATCGCAGAGGTCCCCTACCCAGGTGAAGCTCCAACCCTCTCCTACATCCCAGGGGAATGGAGAACACCAGCCCCAACCTGGAGTTGCCCCAGAAAGACCGATACTCGCTTATCAAGTGGTGGCCCCACACTGGGAGTGACCCTACCGCAACTAGTGCAGGGTCTAACCATGTCTTCGCAGTCCCAGAATTATAGAAAGCTCAAGGCCTTCTCCGGGATAGTGTCCACGCCCTTGGGGGAAGAAGGGTACGAGACCTGGAAAGAGCATGCTCCCCACGTGATTGACGAGTGGTCTTGCTCTGAGGCCGTCAAGAGACAGCGGCTGGTCAAGTGCTTCCGACCACCGACCACTCAACTGGTATGGATGCACCGGGAAACAGAGGGATAAGTCACTGCTCATGAGTTGGTGGAACTCCTAACCCAATCCTACATGGGCAAAGACAATGAGGACGAGCTCCTGGCTCAGTTCAGGGCTCTCCACCAACGGGAGGGAGAAGAACTGTCCGCCTTCATTCAAACACAAACACACACACACACACACTTACTGTGGGCCTGCTTCTCTCCCTCACATTTCTGGGTTGCCACTCTCCAGCTGCTGTCTCTCTTCCTCCCTCTGCTGCCGGTGTCTGTGGGGGTGCCCGGCCGGCACTGGTCGGGCCTCTTGTTGCTGCCAGGCATCTCCCCAGCTGCTGACCCACCTCCTGCACTGTCCCAAGACGGGCCGCTCTGTGACGTCAGTGCGCACCGGATGTTGCGGCACGCACTTCCAGTGTGTGCTGGCATCAGAGAGGCGTGGAACAGTGTAGGAGGCATGCCAGCAGCTGGGGAGATGCCCGGCAGCAATAAGTGGCCCAACCAGTGCTGGCCTGGTCCCCCTCCCCCCCCACAGGCAAAAGCAGCACAGTGAGGGACAGAGACAGCAGCTGGGGGCCGGCAACCTCCGCATGGAGGAGACCGTAGGTGCGGAAAGAGTCGCATAGGTTACCAACCCCTGTCCTAACCCAACAGATTAGAACAGTTGGCTGTTGCCAGAATATGCCATCATGGAGACCACACTATGAAGTCATATAGTGCTGTGATTTTCAAACGTTGTTCCGCGGTCACCCCGCAAGGGTTCCGCGGTCACCTCTCAAGTGTTCCGAGGTCGATGGAAAGGAGAGAGCTGGGACAATTGTCCCAGGGTTAGTTGCATCCTAGCAGCAGCGGTGGCCCAGCGTCTCCCGAGCACCATAGCAGTGGCTAGCCTAGAGAGAAACAAGCCTCAGTACCTCCTTAGAGTATTAAGATAAATGTACCTAGGGAAGAAGCAAATAGTACAAACACTGTTCGGTGGATGTCATTCCTTTCTTGTTTGTTGCTAGGGAGGGGAGATCGTTTCCGTAGCTCTGGGAGTCGTTGTCATGTTTAGAAACGCAATCTGAGAAATCCCTCTTCCATTTGCAACATCTGGGGTGAATCGCGACTATGTGACCGCTACTCTCGTGCCTTGCAACACCAAAAGTGTTCATACAGGAGGCTGAAGCTTTAGGGATATCCCTGTTAAAACTTCAGACATCAAAATATGTAAGTGCTCCTATCAGCGAGATATTGGAAGGGACTGAGTGACATTTGCAATGAGAAAGCAGGGTACTTTATCATGGAAAAGGTTAAAAATGTACACATTTGTTGCTAAGTATTGGGGAATTTCGACTTGATGATGAGGGAGATTTTGTCCAATAATGTACTGTACTGTATGCACTTTAAAAACCGTATTAGGCTTTTTCAGGCACTTGGGCGATTCGGAAATATATCCTGCATCAAAATAAATCAGTCAAAATCACTAGCTCTAAGTATCCCATGACCTGATTAAGCTTCTGAGTATTAATTTCGATTTTACATGGCACACAAACTATATACCATATCTAGGGGTAAATCTTACAAAATATGTGCAGACAATCTATAAGTATAACTGCCCTCAATGAATTCGTAAGCTCAAGAGCGATTTGGAAGAAAGGGATAGATATTGCATCTCCTGGATAGGCAGGACCACAGCAGAAATGACTCCTTCCCAGGATAATGTACCCTTTTCGGACCCTTCCAGTCCGAGTCCTGGAGAAAGATATTCCCAGTTTACAGCGCAATATTGCTAGGTTCATATGGTTAGGAAAAAGGTCCAGAATCCTAAATACAATACAACAAAGGCCCTCAAAGCTAGGAGGGTTAGCGGTGCCCAATCTTCGAAAATATTTTCGGGCAGCTGAGCCAGATACTCCTCTGGAACTCAGAAAGGGGTACGAGAGCATGGGTTGATATAGAGAACCATATCGGTTCCCCTGCAGATCTAGACACTCTGCTTTGGCTGGACAGCTCAGACAGACCGCCAGGAGGAATAGCAAACCCAATGATTAAGCACTCACTGTCACTTTGGGATCGGCTTAAATTTAAGTACAGATTTACGAGCAAAAACTCTAGTATGATCCCACTTTTCAATAATCCCTAATTCACGCCGGGGATGGAGGAAGGCGGGTTTACAGTCTGGAAAAGAGGTGGCATAACTAGGATCAAACATATCATATCAGATAAAAAAATGAAGGATTTCCCGGAGCTTCAAGAGAAGGCTGATTTACGGCCTGGAGAGGTGTTCAGATATCTTCAGCTAAAACATTTTATCACAACAAAGCACACAAATACATCTCCGGCTGTTGAAACATATTTTGAAAGGCTATATACCTCAAGATATTTGGGGAGAGGTTTAATCTCAAACATTTATAAGATTCTGCTACTTTAGATGTGGATTTTTCTGTAAAGACTGTCTATATGCAGCGATGGGAAGAGAAGATGGGGGAGGTCCTGGAGGTCGGCGTATGGTCTGATATATGTGAGGCGGCAGCTTCCAGTTCCATATGCACAACCATAAAAGAAAATGCGTATAAGATACTGTGTCGCTGGTACCTTACACCAACAAGACTACATGCTATCAGTAACAGTATATTCCCCTTATGCTTCTGAGGCTGTGGGCAGAGAGGATCCCTCTTACATGTTTGGTGGTCCTGTCCAGTTTTGACTGCCCTGTGGTGGCAAATATTTGACCTCATCAACTCCCTAGGAGACACACAGATGGCCCCTGACCCATGGCTAACCCTATTGGGAAGACACCCTACAAACGTTCCCAGGCACAGATATAAACTAATGGTACACATCTTGCTGGTCGCTAGATGTTCCATAGCCGCGTGTTGGAATAAGCAGACTAACCCGGGATTAATATCCGTCAAACGCAGGATATGTCATACCCTGAAAATGGAGCGTATCACGGCATATTTAAGAGAGAAATGCCATAAATTTGCTCAGGTGTGGGAACCATGGTTGTCACAGGAGGGTGGCATGGGCCTGGACCCAGAGCTAGCAATGCTGTAAAAACTGTTCGGATGCTTCAGAAGGATCTAAACCGAGAGGAGATTTGGGAATGGAACGAGACGCTGAGATGTAATTCAGTGAATACTGTGATAATGTCCCCTCCTCCCCATCCCAAGTTAGTTGCTATGTTCTATCCCCTATGGTTGCCCCCCTCCACCCCCTCTCCATCCCATGAGAGACTGACATATGCGATTTTTATACAACACTTCAAATATGTAGGTTCAGTAAAGTGAGCTATGTGAATAAATGAATGCCAATGTACTGTAATGTGTAACAATTTCCCCTACCCTTTTTCCCTTCTGTACCCCAATTTTACAATAAAAATCTATGTTTAAAAAAACCAAAAAAAAAAACCTATAAGATGTGTTAAAAATGTGGACGCACTTCGGTGTTCTTCCCTAAAACTTTGGTGTAAAATCGTGGCAAACCGCAGTCTCACAGTTGATCTTAAGGTGGCGCTTCAAAACTGTCTGAAACCACTATCTCAATGTAATAAATACACCACGCCCCCCCCCAACAAATTCTAGCTGTTGGAATGTACAGAATACGTTTATCTGAGTTCAGATGTTTGGTGCCAAACGTAACTGTACGGAATAGACTCCAGAACCCACAGCGCTTCTTCCTACGGTATTTTGGTTTTCAAGAGAGAAGTCACATGATTAGGATTATATTTTAAATAACAGATTACACACGGAAATACATTAAAGATACAATCCCACCAAAAAACAACTTTAAACTAAACACATCATATGATGATTTATTACCCCATTACCACTACAATTTTAATTTAAAGGAAGGGGTGACGCTGTATCAGGGACACTTTGCAGTTGCTATTTACTCCCCCAGAATCACCTGCTTGTGTGATTAAACATTGATACTTCTCCCCCTATGTGTCTAAGTAAACACCTAGGTTTGTTTAGATGTACAGCAGGGCCCCGCTTCTCGGCCCCCCGCTTCTCGGCGCCCCGCTACCCGGGGCCCTCCTGTACTGCTTAATTTCCTGAGTATATTTGCATAAAAAAATAAGAAAGTGTTTGTTACATTTGATGCAAACTGTTAGCTAGAGAAGTTTACGCAACCTTATGTTTCTTTGTGTTAAAAGAAAATCTGCCAGATCTAAGAGAAAAAAGTGATCCATTGAGACGCAGAGTTTGCTACATTTCATTACCATTTGTACATCATGCAACTCCTCCCATTGTCACTCCCCAAAACACAGGGTGAGCAAACGGAGCAGAACTTGGAGCAAAGACCTGGACACACTGACGTAAAGAGACGTAAGATGAAAATTACGCAGTTTTCATCACTTTTGCTCCATTGATACATCACCAGCATGAAATGTTATGGCAGATAAGGACCCATTGGCTCACCTACTCTACATTGAGACTGTGGAACGATCTTTTTTCCAGCAGCATAATCCACCAAAATAGGGAAAACATAGGGTCTTATGTATTATTATTTTATTATTAGTATTTTTGACACTTTGACAATATATATTATCACGGGTGATTTTATGCGCTTTTTCGATATCTTTTTGTTTGCACCTAGTCTGCCCATTTTCTCAATCGTTTTTAAGACTCTCACTCCCAACTGAGGCCAATGACCATAATCAAACTAGAATGAAACGCAGGGATTCACTAAGTGCTAATCAAGCGTATATGTGGTCAACACGGCGTTTGCCGACATTTAACACTGTCGAGCTCCAATACCCATTAACGGAGCTTAGTGATTAACAAAAGCTGCATCTGATTTTATGAGCCATGTTTTTTTTTTATCCCAGGCAGCAATGGACTTTTATCATGTTTCCCATCTCGAAATGTCCAAGGAAGTTTAGGATTCAAGAATGTCGAGGGATGCCTTTCACAAAGTAAGAGAAACAAATGTTTTTGAAGTAGAGAGAATGTTACCTTTGGCCCCATAAGTACTGGAAGGCCCGAGCAACTAAGGCATTTTGGCCTCTCCCCACTTTCATAAACCATCCCAAATACTGTTTAGAAAGGCAATAGTAACCTGTGTTACCCGTACAAAAATAGTATGAAGTAGCCGCATGCTTTTTCATAAAGTGGAATGAGGCAAAGATGTCTTGTCAGAGTAATAATTTGAGTAGTAAATTGATTTCTTTTCCTGCAATGCTCAAAACAATATTCATTATACTATTGTTAGAAACATCGAATTTGACAACAGATAAGAAACAGTTGTCTCACCTATTCTGCCCATTTTCCTCTCTGCTGTAAAACCTCAGGCCTATTTAATCCTTGGCTTTCTTTCATATTTGGATACCCGAAGCATGCCTGAATTAATTTGCTGTATTAATGTATTACTGTGTTGGGAATCCACCACCCTTTTTGTGAATAAGTACTTCCTCATATTTCCCATTAGTCTGCCACCTTCCAGCTTGAGAGCATGGCCTCTAGCCCTGCTCTCTCTCTGAAATATGCTTCCCTCTTGTACCGTGTGGAAACCCTGCATGTATTTGAAAGTTTAATTTGTATCCCCCCCCCCCTCCCTTGTTTCCTCTAAACCAGGGGTGCACAACATTTTGGCACTGCTTCCCCCCTTACACCACTCCTCCCGTGTTCACACTCCCCCCCCTTACCTTCCTACAGTGTCAAATGATGCTGCGGGGTCAAGTGATCTCACGTTACGTGACCCTGTGGTGTTATTGTACACTGCGTCATCACAGCAACGCGTCTTCTGAACCAAGGTTGGATAGAGTACAGAGGCCTAACGCTGTGTCCAGCATTTAATTCAAATGCCTTGGGGAAGAGCGCGGGGCCTCTGTAAGTGCTGCGCCCCCCAAAAACATCTTGCACCCCTGCTCTAAACTGCACACATTAATGTTCTTTACTGTTTCCTGATAAGTGTTATGATGTAGATCATGCACCATTTTAATAGCCCTTCTTTGCACAATCTCTAATTTATTTATAAACTTCCGGAGATATGGTCTCCAGAATTGAAAACAGTATGGTAGACAGGGCCGCAGACAGCTTTCCCAGGCCCTGAACTACAGTGTCTACTGTCATCCCTTTCCCTTCCCCCCAGTGTTGGCAGCCTTGCGAGACCCCTCCCTCTCTTACACCCCCGCCTCTCTCTCTCACCCTCCCTCATTTCTCTCCTTCTCTCCTTTGCCCCCACATCTCCTTCACCAATGTCCCCACCTCTCTCTACCACACCCCAAACCTCAATAACCCTCCGCAATAAACATAACCCACTCCTTTCCTCAGCGCAACATCCAAGGGGGAGCGGTCTGGAGTCCTCTCTAGCTTCGTCAGGAGTCTACACGCCTAGTGAAACGCGTAGAATTGCCCACGTGACGTCATCAGAGGACTCCAGAGAACTCCAGGCCGCTCCCCCTTGGAAGTTGCGCCGAGCTGTTCCACGGATGTGAGAGATCGCGCTAAAGACCCTCTTACCATCAGGACATTCACCCGCAGCTCCACAGACGATCGATTCGGGCAGTGTGGAGCTGAGACAGAGAGGTCGGTGACGGAGGAAGCGGGGAGTAACCATATCTGATGACATCAACATTTTATGTGTCTGTATTCTTAAGACACTGTGTAAATGTTCATTTTATTGTTTCTATAAATATATTTTTATACTGGATTTCGCTATGGATGCTCTTTCTCTCTTTACCCTGATTGATGAAATTCCCGGAGTGACATCGCATACTACCATATTTGATTGAAGTTCCTGCATCACACACCAGAGTCAAGCTCATTGCCACTGATCTCTGAAACGTCTTATTTTGATTGACACCACGTGAGTCTCCATTCGACCTAGTGTTTAATACACTTCACCATTTTATACTTTATTTGCACTATGTTCTATTTATCTCTCATTACATATTGAACCTGCGCTTCCCTATACTTTGAGGAAATCAACGTTTGAAGTGGATTCGACAGACCGTCGATTTAAAGGGTTTAGAGCTGCAATCCTTCCTTTTATTTCACTTTTTAGTCACTATATGATTACACACTATTGCACTTTATTTAAAGTTTTTATGATATATTCACTTATAGATGGCACCATCATATGCCCTGTATCACTGCGCCGACCATTTGCACTTTGTTGCATTTTGTTTTTTCACATGGTACATGGGAGGCCAGGTAGCAACAGGGGAGAGAGGCCCACTGCTGGGGGTGGGGGGAGAGCTGAAGTTTGGCAGGCAACTGAGACCCGGCAGCCAGGTGTGGGACAGTGTTTCCATCTCTCCCCCCATCAGTGGCACTGACTGTAGGTACTCCCCTCTATTTCTCCCCTCCCCCCATGTATACCTCTCTCCACATTTTTATCATTCTTCCTGTTTTACACACACACACACACACACACACACACACACACACACACACACACACACACACACACACACACACACACACACACACACACACACACACACACACACACACACACACACACACACACACACACACACACACACACTCCATAAAATACACACACTCCCTGTCACACACTCTCTCCCTCACACACACACACCCACTTACACTCTCTCCCTCACACACACACCCGCTTACACTCTCTCCCTCACACATACCTGCTTACACTCTCTCTCTCACACACACACAACTGCTAACACACTCACTCTCCCTCACACACTCTCTCCCTCATACACGCTCCCTGACACACACATTCTTCCACACATTACTCTCTTTCCCTCACTAACACACACTCTCACATCCTCCATCACTGGCATACACTCTCCCCCTCCTCACACTCAGCCCCTGCCAGACACACAATATACCCTTACAGATCCCCCCACTTATAATATACTCCCACAAACTCCCCACACACACAATACCCCCACAAAAAAAACGTACATACACCCATACACACACATACAATATCACCACCACACACAAAATACCCCTACTTTCCCCAACCATACACTTTGGGGGTTGACTTGGGCCTCCAGTGCCACATCGGTCCCGTGCGTGGATACAGAAGTTGAGACTGACTTCTGTGGGGGCACAACTTCCAGCATGGACAGGCAGCGGCCCGGCGTGGACGAAGCCCACAGCAGCTGAGGAGAGCTGGGACCCGGCAGCAACTAGAGGCCCGGCAATTGGATGCAGAAGTTGGTCTCAACCTCTGGCTAGGACCTACGTCCAACACCAGACGGTCAGGCCCCCCACAGCTGCAGAGCCCTGGACAGCTTGCACTTTTCAGCACAAGAGATGCTGGAATACAAGAAAAAAAATATAAGGCAGCTATAATGTCCATAGCAATGGACTGTTGCTTCCTCATTGATTTCTGAGGCACGAAAAGGGTAGGTTTAATTCAGCATTAGAGAATCACCTGGGGGTGCTGTTTCCCATAATGCATCACACACACCGATGTCAAAGATTGGTGGAACCTAAGACGTAACAAACAAGGACCCACCCAGATGCCGAGCAGCTGAGCGTTGTCAGCTCAAGAAGCCGGAGCATCCGCTCCACCCTTGAGGATCGCAAAGAGGCCCAGCAGCAACCTCATGGCCTGACTGTGCAGACCAGCAGAGATCTAGAACCCGTGGGATTTCTACTTGCCTTTATCCAAGGAACTTCTTGTGAATAATAGTCCAATTTTACACACTATGATGATTAAGAGTTTCAATGGTGTTTGTTTTTTGTTTTTAATAGTGTTTCATTAATGAACTATATTTTATTGATCATCTCTGTGTTGCTCATATGACTGATTGCTCTGAGACATAGAGCTGCTATTTTGTGTGCCAATCTCTATCATTGGAGAGATTATTCTCATCTAGTTGTAACAGCTAAGGTAATGAAAGGGTTAACTTCTACCGCCACTCTCCCAAAAGGTATAAACCCGTCCTGGGGCAACTACACTTCACCCACCCCCTGTACCAATAACAATGCAGCGCCTGCTATTTAACCCTTTCATTACCTTAGCGGTTAGGTAGTGAAAGGGGCTGCAATTTTATTTTTACTGCATACGATTGATACCGGGGACCCGTGGAGACACCCCGGAGACCCCGCATTGACCCCCGGAGACCCCCGGCATTAAGCCTATGCAGTAAAACTAAAAGAAATTCCTTTTATGCATGTTGCAATTCCTTTAGCGCCATCCTTTTGCTGGCGAGAAAGATTGCAAGTTTTTATAGTACTATATGCATATCATAGTTTAGTGAATAGCAGTTTCTGGCACAAAAAATCGATTTTGTACATTTTTTTGGCTTATTACACTACTTGTTCTAGCCAAATTGTTATAGTACTATAAAAAGCTGTTTTAGTGCGATATTGCCCTGTTATCGGAGCTTTGTCAATAGATACACGTGCAATATTGTAGTATAAGGGCACATATAGTGCTATAATGTACTTAACGAAGTTTATAGAATAAGCCTTTTAGTGTTACAGTACTTTCACATCATGAAACATTTTACTTTAGTAGAGATTTCAGTAGTGCTTACCACTATCTATCAGAACTATAACATCCAGATTGTAAGTAGAACATCTAAAAAAAATATGCATCTCATTTGACTTTGAAGTATTTAAAAAATATAGATGCATTTGAAATTGTTAATGAAATAGAGTTTCAAATTCCAGGGAGCTTCACTAAGCTTGCTGACTTGTATTCACAATTAGGCTCTCACCCTATCTAAATATATAAATTGCATGCAGATTATTTCTGACCATGCCTGTGACTTCTTGTGAAAGAGGTTTAATCAAACTGAAGATGATTAAGACCCACTTGATGTCATCTACAGCTCCTGACAGATTGTCAAATTTGTCAATATTGTAGAACATAAAATTGCAAGGGGCCATCAACTTTGACACTTTTCAATCGCTTGGCTTCACTGAAAGCAAGAAAGGTTCATTTCTAATGGGTTACAATTTTGTTATTAAATGTGCCACTTAAGATTGTACAGGATATACTGCATTAAGTCAATTTTATGAAAGTATCTGTATATCAAAAATGTATATCATTGCAAAATCTTTACTCAAACGAATATGCCATTTAATACAGCTAGAGGAGAGGTTAATCATATCAGTTATCTTTCTTACGGTATACTTTTGATTCTGATAATGTAATAATCACTAAACTGTAAAAAAAATCTTAACTTTAGTCAAATATATTAGTTTCATGTGTTATTTCATACCAAAAATTGTGGTTTACATGTATGTATCTCTAGAACTATGCAGAAATGTAGGATCTAGTCTGGCTCAGGTTCTGAACACTCATGGTAATCATCAGTGCTTTTTTTTATAATACAATTGGTGCTGGTTCTCATATCTTGATAAATGTCAAATTATACACACCTTTTACCTTACCTTGGGGGAGGTCTCTGGTGCGCACCGATCCCCCGGACGAATGCAGAAGTCAGACCGACATCCGGGCGAGCCCAACTTCCGGCAGGTGTGCGGGGGTGGAGCTTCGGTGAAGGCTGGGCCATAGATAGGGAGAGCTGGTGCACTGCAGACAACATAGGCCCAGCAGTCAGACGCAGACGTTGAATCCGACCTCTGGACAGGCCCAACATCCAGCGCAGTTTGGGCCCCATGTGGGTGCCAGGACAGTTGTCCTTGCTCTCACCCCGTCAGCGGCCCTGGTCCTGTGTCAACGTCGCTCTAAACAAAATGTGCCTGTTCATCATATCTGCACGTACCATCACACAAAAAAAGCACTGGTCATCATCAACCTTTTAGTTTTGGTGGTGCAAGGACTTAAACCAACTATTATATATTTAGAGAGACAAAGAGGTCCTCCATTGCACTCATTGGTTACTTTTATTTTACATCATCATTTATAATAGCAGACATAATAACATTTCAGAGGTCTGGAGACACAAGTTGTAGATCATATATCATATGTAGAAGTATGCATGTAAAAAATATAATATAAGATACACAAAAGGTTAAACATCTTTCTTATAATGAAGCATTGTGATCAATGGCTGAGAGCGGGTAGATATATAGAATGTATGAGGTTACTATAAACAGTGACAGAGTATATCAGTGTTGTCACTTTAAATATAGCTGTGCCTCTCTAGGTTCCATTTGGTCTTAATTGAAGTAAATAGGAGGCGCGCCTCTCATAGTGCACATTATTGTGCCAGCTGGAACTTTTGTGGAGCTCGGCGCAGTGGCTTTTGCGTGGTGTCTTACCTTGTCCAGCATGGCATCTCCTCAGATGACGCAGCGTTATGATGTTGTGGTGCCACGTGATGTTGCAGCGCCGCATTGTTATGACAACATAATGACAAGATGCTGCAGGTGGAGATGACGCCGGGCAAGGTAAGAGACATTTACAGAGGCCACACACTCTCCTTCAGCAATCAGCTTCATTGTTGTGGTGAAGTGCGCGGGGCCTCCTGTAATCGCGGGGCTCGGTGCTGGGGCACCAATGGCACTGCCATATAATATTGTTATGCTTAGATGGCTCACATTCACATATGTCTCATGTAATCATTGAAATGATGAGGAGCTGTAACATCAGCGCCTAATAAAATCTTTAAACCAGAATCTGCATAAGACACTACATTTCTCATCACAGTGTGTGAAGCGCATTAGTACATCCTTTACAGTTCTCAATACCATACATATCCTAAAGGACCAGAAATATAGCTTCAGAAATAATTCCATTCAATCATGCATCTATTAAAAATGTGTATTTCTGCATCATTACCAATCCTGGATCCGGGATATCTTTCAATGAATCATCGTATAGAGAAATGGGAAAGACCAGGGGGGTCAAGAACAGCCCATTGGATGCGACACTCGCTGCTGTGGAGTTCGACTACACATCTAGCAAAAAGAATAATTATGTCTCAAATCATGTGTAGCCCTGCTTCCTAGCGAACGCAGGCCACTACCATATGCTGTATTACCTGTAGGCTCACACGGTCTGAGCCGCTGCCACGGAGAGCTTGGGGTACACACAATATCTTGAACTTGGTGCAGCGCCTCCACCTGCGACAGCTTCCGCCCGAGGGGAAGTGGGTCTTCGCAGGACTTATATACAACACACACAGCAATATCCCTTAACCAATTAACTATACTTGCATGTAACATATGGATTATATCAACAGGTGTCCCTCCCTAGAGGAGACACTATACTCGGCGTCTCGTTGAACGCTCACCCTCCCTTCTCCCTACACCGGGTGATCCCACCCGTGTCCAGTTCCCCTTGGGAATAGTTCCCCCACCCTCAAGTGAGTCAATGAATGTGTATGAGTGTGACTGCGCAGCCACTGTGTCCCGAATGAAGGATGGTACCGTTGGTGCACTTTAGAATTACCTGCCGGGCACTCCAGTACCCGGTGCGGCTACAATCTTCACAAAGGATCAGCGAGGTGTAGATGACATCACCCGTAGGTGTCTAGGGTGATCCCACCCAGACACGCTGCAGCTCGATAGCGGGGTCTGAGCCCAGACCTCCCGCCAACTTAGAACTGTCCCAGCGGTAATAATGTGGCAATAAGGGAACCGGAACCTAACTATGGCCAGTCCCTGGCTCTGCTTGTCTCTACGGGGACTCAGGGCCTAACTCGGCCTGGGGCATGCGGCGTACGTAGGGGGCAGTCTGCCTCCCCACACCGAAGCTCCTTCTCCTCTCCAACCAACAACTCTCTGACTCTCGTGCGCGCCAACACTTCCTTTTCCTCCTGGTCTCGCACCTCATTGGCTCAGGCGCATCACCAGGACCCGCGGGGGCTGCTGGGACTCGTCGTGCTCTACCTCCTTCGCGGGATTTCTCTCCGCGCATGCGCAACCTCTGCTAGGCTAAGTCTGTGCTGGCGCCAACCACAACATGGCGGCTCCCTTGCGCGAACCTCCATTATCGGAGTGTTCCCTAACTGCAACATTCCCACCCATAACAACAAAAGGGTGGAAAAAGGGGTCCCGGCTACACATGCATAAGGTGAATAGCAGGAGATAAGTAGTGTGCGCAGTTGTAACTAAGTGTAGATGGTATTAATTACAATATAACCTTTAATAAGTGTCTTAAATAAAAAAGGATCACAAATATTCAAAATGAATAATGGTGGTGAAGAAGGGAGGTGGTGTCCTTCCGTGGCCCCCAATTTGCAAGTCACACGTGTTGGGAGACATTCGGTGTAAGTGAGGAGCAAGGGTACCCTGCGTCTAATATGAATACTGCAGTTAGACACAGATGATACAAAGTGAACACCCAAACTGCTCTGTGAGTTTGAATATAACTTAGATTATCTAAATGTCAGTAAATGTAGCAAGTGCTGCTGTCTACAAATGATGGTTTACAGCAATATGTAACTCTTATTATATACACCCAACGCAGCATAGCCAGTTATGGATTACTTCATGTCTACTGCGGACATTTCAGTCTACAGACACAAGACTTAAAAGTACTTCAAAACAAAATTGTTCAATTTATTTGTCAGGAGGTGGGTTTTGAGTTCCAGATTTAAAACGATACTATCAGATGGCACAATTACGCCAGGTGGTAATGTGGAATGCAGATCCAAGCTTATATTGTTGGGTTGCATTAGAATTCCATTACTCGAAGCCCAGATTTTTACCAACCCAACTCTGGGTAGTTGCGGAAAAGGGGTCTAGTCAGAAAGACCATGAGCTTAGTGTGGTTAAATTCACTCTTGATATTTGGAACAAAATAAGATTGAAATATAAATTGTCTGCACCACCTTCCCAACTTACCCCTTTGTTTGATATTCCGAACTACCCCCAAGGATGTAATACAAGAGGTTTTGATTTATGCAAAAGTAGACACATTAACACGGTGGGTGACATGCTCCAGAAAGGGAAATTGCTAACATATCGGGACAATACTCTAAATATGAAATCCCTCATTTGGATTTATTCAAATACTTACAACTTAGACACTTCCTCCGACATCTTGGAAAACCCAGAATTCCCAGAGCTGACAAATTTCTAAATCACACGAGTAAAAGATTTTACAGGACTTGGGACCCCTGGTTAGGGAAATAGGAAGCTAAGAGATTTAGAGAATGCCCTCCCTTGTCATCAAAACCCAACCTGTAAAGGTATAATTAAAAAATTAATAGGATGGAAAAGAGATACAGTACCTCTTGGTCAGATTGTTTTAGATGTTTTACATGTTTGTGATCTATTGACTGTACCACTTAGCATACTGTAACAAGCAAAATAAGTTACTACTTTGGTAATTAACAATATACTCTTTAATCTCGGTACCCCTCCCCTACCCTCCCCCTCCTCCACATCCCCCATCTCTTTTCTTTACCTTTTCATTCTCCTCCATCCCTCCCTCCCCCACCCCCCGCTGCTTTCCCCCCCATGTTATTGTTGAAAATATTCTACTGTAATGTATTGTATTTTCTTCACCGGCAATAGGGGTTTCTTAGCTGTTTATTACACCTTATTCGTGTTTATATGGGTATATCATACATAGTGAATGTTCCTCCCAACAGACGACATAGTTTTCCTCATGCCTCAGGTGTACCCAAATAAGAACCACGATATGAGCCAACACAGAACTATGCGCTCTATGCACTAAGCGCCGAAAAAATGCATTCGGCAAGTGTTCCCTATCGGCATGATTTTGGCGATTTGCCCTCGCAGTATTCAGTAAGGGCCGAATCCATGCCGATCCCTGCCGAATCACTGCGAAAGCAAAACGCTGATGAGCCGGTGATAAAAGAGCCTGGCTCCCGATAGCCTGGCGATAGGCCGTTTCTGCCGATATGTGTTTGCAGCAGAGAGAGACCCGCCGCTCTCTGCGCAAACATCGGCAAAATAAAAACATATCAAAACAACTTTTACTCATAGTGTACATGTGCAGGGGGTCTCCGGAGCTGAACCGCATTGGTTTGAGGTCCGGGGACCCCCTGCTTCCCGAGATACAGGCCCCGTTATGGGGTGCTGGTATATCTCTGCATTTAAATGTCCCGATCACGTGACCGCGGAATGTAAACAAAGCAGAGGGATACCGGCACCCCCTAAAGGGGCCTGTATCTCGGGAAGCAGGAGGTCCCTGGACCTAAAACCAAAGCGGTTCAGCTCCGGAGACCCTCTGCACATCTACACTATGTGTAAAACACACATATAAATAAACAATCATTCCTTACCTTAGCAGATAGCCGCTATGGTAATTAAGCAGCCTTAATGTATTTTTAATAATAGGGTGCAGAAGCAGGGGGTCCCCTGAGGTGAACCGCATTGATTTTTGGCTCAGGGACCCCCTGCTTCCCGAGTTACAGGCCCCGGTAAGGGGCATCAGGTGCCAGTGTCGCCGCCATCTTTATAGAGCCCACGTCGCGTCTTGGACGCTATAAAGATAACCGATGCCAAAACCGGGGCCTGTAACTCGGGAAGCAGGGGGTCCCTGAGCCAAAAATCAATGCGGTTCAGCTGAGGGGACCCGCTGCTTCCGCACAATATTATTAAAATACATTAATGCTGCTTCATTACCATAGCGGATAGCCGCTAAGGCAATGAAGGGGTTAAGGCAGAATACAGTAATAGGCAAAATTACTATTATCCACAAATGGATTTGTCCATTTTAAATACACAAAGAACAATAAATACATTAAATACATATAGCACTCACCCATGTCCGGCTGCCACGATGAAGGCCACCCTCATCTTCATCCTGCCCATGCCCCCTCCGCTGCTGCAAAACAGAAACAAGAATAAAAACATCCAATGTAATGTCCCCTAACCCCTTAATCACCATAGCGGTTATTAACCGCTACAGTCATTAAGGGGTTGACTCACCCACCACTCGGGAGGCCTACATACCCTCCCCCACAAACCACCCTCACCCACTACCCACAAGTGAGGCCTACCCACATACCCTTGGGGCCAATACCCCCTCCCCCACCCCCAGTACCCACAATAAAAACAACACACAGCCCCACAATAAACATCATTCTATTTATTAATTACATTACCCACCCCCTGTGCCACCCCATAAATACATGATTTATCCTTTTACATACAGGGTTCATACCTAGCCCCACGCGAGTCCCCGGCAGGCTGACGGGTCACCTGACAGACCTACAGGGTACCAGCAACTTGTTTCATACAGGTTCTAGAGGCCTGTTGGTGGGTCCTGCCAAGCACCATGGCCCCCAGGTGGTCTCCGCGGGTCACCGTGGGCCACAATTGGGTCCCCACGGTAGATGGGGGGAACTCAATCCCAACTCTGATTGGCTCTAGTATACCATGTGACAGAGGCTTGGGGGAGAACGGATGTGACGTCATTGAAAGCCCGTCACATGGTACTAGAGCCAATCAGAGTTGGGATGGAGTTCCCACGCTCTGATTGGCTACCGTACCATGTGAGGCCGGCCATGTTTCTTTTCATGATGTTATCTTAAAGGCAATTGAAGCAAAGCCATTCTGATTGGCTGTGCTTTCATTGCCTTTAAATTATGTCATCAATTTTTTTTTCTCGGCCAAAACACATGGTTTTCACGGCCCAATCAGGGCCGTGGGAACCATGACGAAAATGTGACGTCATAGGCCTTTAAAAGCCTATGTCGTCTCATTTTGAAGGCAGACGCCGAGGAGGAAGGACCTCCGGAGAAGAAAGAAGACCAGGGCGTGGCCGAAGACGACAAGAAGACCCCGGAAGAAGATACAAGAAAGAAGAATACAGATGAAGATGGATTACAAATAGAAGACCCCTGGATTGTCCTGTTTTATTATTTTATGGTTTTTTATTTTATGGTTTATTATTTTATGGATTCCTGTGCGTGGATTGGTTCGAGAGTAAGCTGTTCAATGGGAGTCGGTGAGTGGGTCAAGTAATGGTAAGTGAACAAAAGAAATGTATTTTATTTAACTTATTCATTTTTTTAAAGGTTTTTTTACATGTGTATTTTTTTATTTTTTGCTATATCATTTCTTGCCACTGTATGTATATATGTATGTCTAGATCGATATATACATACCTGGTAAGAAATGATGTTGTTTTAAAAGCTTGTTTTGCTGTGTTTAAAATGATTTTGGCTATGCTGCTATGCATAAATGTGTGTGTCATGTATTTTAAAATTAGATAGATGTATTTTTTGCTATTGTATGGTGTATTTTAGGTCAGGGTGAGGCTTGCTTTTGTATATTGTATTATTTTTGGTACTTAAATTTTGTCTGAGGATAACTTGTTCTGTTCAACGAATGAATTACTTAATTGTTTAATTGTTATGGATGGAATTTAAATTGTTTAGTGATTTAATTAATGAATGCTAATTGATTTATGGTTACTGGATTGGTTTAAATAGTATACTTGTATTGGTATTTTGTTTGGAATATGTTATTGTTAACATTCATTTGCAGAATGTACATGTGCATAGATTGTATGTATGATGTATAAAATGTAAATGCAATGTTTTGAGTGGCATTTGAGGCTTTTGATTGGCATTTGAGGATTTTGATTGGAAGATGAGATTGGATTTTTAAAGGAAATTGATTTTATTGTACTGTGTCTGTATGGAGAAGTGGTATTTGTAGTACAGCATGTTTTTGATAACCCTTCTAAATTTATTTGTATATTGGTTCATCATGTGTGTGTATAACCCCTTAAACACCTTATCGGATAATAACTGCAAAGGTAATTAAGGGGTTAAGCCACACTGGCCCGATACCCACCCTTCACCCATTCATTTGTACAGTGGCTTCATCATGCAGCTATACAGAGATATATATATATGTCAAGTAACCCGTCAGCCCGCTGGGGACTCGTGTGGGGCTGGGGTATGAACCCTGTATGTAAAAGGATAAATCATGTATTTATGGGGGGGCACAGGGGGTGTGTAATGTATTTAATAAATAGAATGATGTTTATTGTGGGGCTGTGTATTGTTTTTATTGTGGGTACTGGGGGTGGGGGGAGGGGGTATTGGCCCCATGGGTATGTGGGTAGGCCTCCCTTGTGGGTAGTGGGTGAGGGTGGTTAGGCCTCACGGGATGGGGGGTTAGTGGGGGAGGGTATGTAGGCCTCCCGAGTTGTGGGTGAGGGTGGGTTAACCCCTTAATGACTGTAGCGGTTAATAACCGCTATGGTGATTAAGAGGTTAGGGGACATTACATTGGATGTTTTTATTCTTGTTTCTGTTTTGCAGTATCGGAGGGGGCATGGGCAGGATGAAGATGAGGATGGCCTTCATTGTGGCAGCCGGACATGGGTTAGTGCAATATGAATTTAATGTATTTATTGTTCTTTATGTATTTAAAATGGGCACATTCACTATTATCCATTTGTGGATAATAGTAATTGTGCCCATTACTATACTGTATGTGTTAGGGGGGTGGGGGTATTTATTTATAAGTATGTATGTGTTTTGACATTAATTGGGGTGGGGGGGCACAGAATTGGTACTGCAGGCCTGAGGGCCCCCGCCGGCCTATAGTATCATTGATGTGCATATATGTGTATGTTAGGGGGGTATAGGGGTTGTTGGGGTAATATATATATATATATATATATATATATATAAATATATATATATATATATTTATTTATATATATTTATTTATTTCGTTGTGTTTTTTTTATTTTATTGTGGGTAGCGGGGGTGGGTGAAGGGGGTATTAGCCCCAACGGTGGTTGTTTAGGGCCTGCGGGTGGGTAGCGGGAGGGCTTAACCCCTTCATGACCGTAGCGGTATTAACCGCTACGGTCGTGAAGAGGTTAAGTGCACCCGCAACCCCCCTGCAAGCCCTAAACAATCACCAAGGGCCAAATACCCCCTTCACCTACCCCCACTACCCACAATAAACCTGGCACGCAGGGTTAACCCCTTCATTGCCTTAGCGGTTAGCCGCTAAGGTAATGAAGTGGGCTTTACATGCATTTTTCCTGCCTCTGATGCATGCCGAGGGGCTCCGGTGCTGGTATCAGCTCCGGAGACCCCCGGCATCAATCACAGACAGGAAAAAGGCCTGATTTTTTCTTGCCGATGCTTCTCCCCACCGACCCGCCAACTTTTAGTTGGCGGGACGAATTGGCGAAAAAATGTCTTTTCGAGAGTGCCGATCAGCACCGATAAGCACCGATAACATGATCGGGGCTACTAGAATACAGCCGATTTTAAAAAGTGGCGAAAGGTGCCGAAAAATGGCTTATCGGCAGCCGGCTGCCGATAATTTTTTAACGGGAAGAAAAAATGCCGATTTTGGCCACTTATCGGCGCTTAGTGAATCGCAAAGGCTTTTTTTGGCGATAAAACGCTTTTCGTCGCTTAGTGCATGAGGCCCTATGTGTCTCGGATGTTTGATTCTGAATAGAGAGAATATGCCGTTTTTATGAGCCCATCTGGAGAATAACTAGATATTTACCTCTATGTAGATCTATGGTGGCTATACCTGAGCATACACTCTGATTCGTCATAACTGTACATTACATACATCCTTCTTAGGCTGCGCTTATAGTGCCTGGCGACGGCGATGCGACGTTGCTCCGAAACAAATACATTGACTCCGTCACAAGTGCTTATAGTAAGCGCAACGGCAACGGAGCGACGGAGTGACCAAAAATGGTGAAGCCGGGTCTATTTGATTTTTTAGAGACAGTCGTCACATGTGACTGTCTCTAAACCAATCAGAGACCGTGGCCCGCCCCCTTTCGTGATGTCACTGGCCTTGTCGCCGGCGACGTCGCTTCAAATCAAATTATAACTTTCGCTGGTGGCGACGGGTGACGTCATCGGTCGCCGTCGCCAGCACTATATGCGCAGCCTAAGAGACCATATTGGGGCGCCCCCTACCTTTGACTTTAAGAATTTATTTTTTGCTTCTTTTATTTTCATTGTAAATAGTATAAGTATTATTATTTAGTTCTATATTTGATGCAATAAACTAGTAGCTTAAACTGTACAGTAGATGTCGAGATTCTATGATCAGGGATCTCGTACCTGTGAATCAGTACATGAAGGCCAACGTGGAAATATCTGCATTCCTCGACCTACAGAGGTTCATTATATAAAGAGACATTAGTAAGTGCTATAACATAAGGGCCTTCTTGGATCCACAGCCTGGAATCTACTCCCTTTTTAAGTGTATTATTTTCTTCCCTGAAAAATCGTAATAAACATTTAAGTTACAAAAAAAAAAAAAAACTGAGATGGGAAAAATCTATTTGAAGTAAAAGGGAATTTTTACAGTTTCAACTTTCCTTCTGCAGTGAGCCAAGGTCCAAGGTTATAACACAGCAATGAAGGTGCTAATTAGATGGGACCTTTGGTAAGAAATAGTTGACTCAAGATAAAAGCTGTAACACAATCTGCAGGGTCCTGTACTGAATTGTTTTTTTTTACAGCCGGTTATCTGTCCTGTTTAAGCACCTTTGAAACCATTGAACAGTGAGATTAAACAACATATTCTATAAAGCAAATCATTTAAGGATTCAAATGTCTCTTTTGCCATACTTTCTTTTGTGCAACCACTGCTCAAGCTCTTTGTACAGATTAGCTATTTCTTCATTACAAAAAAGAATGATTGCCATGTGGAATTGGCATTGCTTCATATTAGCTATTCCCTGAGAACAAATGATGAGATCCTTTTACCAAGACTAGACAATGGCCATACCAGCTGCTAATTTCTTTGTCAGACCAAACGTGGTGCTCTATGCAACCTGTGAAGCTCATTGTGATATCACAATGAGCAAGTCCTGTAAACAAGTCAGAACGAGCTATTGTAGTTGCACGTACCAAGTGTTCTGATTAATGTAGTAGTTTGTTAGGCGCAATACGCGCACCCATTTTGCTGGTACTCTAGCAGGATTATTACTTCACATTGGATGTGGTAGAAACATTACTATGATAATAAATGATGGCAACTGTAGGATGCACTACCCCCGCCCATAACATAATTCAGAATAATACATACACATGACACAGATATCTGTGGTGGTAAGGCCTCAGGACAATTTTATTCCAATTACCATTTGATTTCCAATATATAACATTAGCCTCTTGCCTCCCAGCTAATAAATAAAAAGTGATACATACTGCACATAGCAATGGCTCCACCCACAGCCATTAACCGAAAACCTTAGAATAAACATCATAACAAACCAAAAACCTTCTGATTTAACCAAAAGACAGCTATAAGGGGGCGAAACAACTAGATTTTTGCCTCAGATAAATCAATTGCCCCAAATCCGCACAGACACCTTTATTTATACTCCAAATTCAGGCCGAAAAAGCAACACCTGCTTCACACTGCTCCCCCAACCAATCACAGCTCTCTGCTTACCAGTCCAGCAGCCAGCTGACCAATCCCTGACACTCCTAGAAATAACTTTTCCCAAACCTGCTCATTGCCCTAGCAACAACCCCGACAAATACAATTTATATAAACTTTAAAGGGTCCACAGTCCCATATTGTCCCATTTGCTCTAAAATTGGTCAATAACAACACTTAACTCTTCTTCACTCAGAAAAGTCCTATATTGTATCACCTACATAGCACTCAGACGGGGGGCACAATAGGTGCAGGTGCATATTAGAACTAGTGGCGATGCTAAGACACCTCACACCATTACCCGGCAATCAAGCCCTTTCGGAAATTCCATTGTTTCTCAAAGAAAAGGTTATCTTACGTAGTGATGTAAAACATACATTTTGTAGACAAAAACAAAAAGTAAAATTGCACAACTCTCATCACTGTCTTTAAGACACACTTGCTTAAAGAAGCATATGAATAGCACTGTGGATATTCTGAACACGATACATAAAGCTTGGCCCCCTGCAGACGCACTTACCAGAACTCCCTCCTACTGTCTCTGTACGTTCTCCCTACCTACCAATTAGATTGTAAGCTCCTCGGGGCAGGGACTCCTCTTCCTTAATGTTACTTTTATGTCTGAAGCATTTATTCCCATGATCTATTATTTGTTATTTATATGATTGTCATGTGTATTACTACTGTGAAGCACTATGTACATTAATGGCGCTATATAAATAAAGACATACAATACAATACAATACATAGTGAAGTATATCAAATATACATCTGCATATTTTATTAGTATATTGATCGTTAGGAATCTTCTGATCGGGTACTGCTACACGCGAGTCGTTCCATAATTTCCCAAGAGGCCTGATACGGTCCTATTACGATAAGCCTGATTTTATCTGCTTTGTTGTACAGTACGTGTGATACTCGCCTTTTTATACCAAATATATATTTGATATACTTCACTATGGGAATTGTGCGCTTTTTCCTTGTTATTTTTCTCTTAGATTTGTGATGCCGAGCCATCTATTGGATAGCAGCAGACTCACACTTCACACACTCATGTGACTTTCTTCCAAGGAAAGTACAATTTAAAATTGTGTGTGTGTTATGCTGTAAATGTATATTACTATCACTGTTAGACACAGCTATTGATTGATCATAACACTATTTTATTATATGTAGATGTATTGGGTGTTTCTCCTTACATCCCCACTGTGTAGCTGCCATCTTGACAAAGGTTCGCAAGCGGAATGAAATGTTGATGCTTGTGCAATAAATGTTATAATCTTTGGAAGTGCAGTGCCTCTTTTTTTTGCTATTTCGATTACATAGGTGCCATATGGCCCATAATAATATTCTTATACTAACCCACTGAGTGACCACTCAATAGTCTGGAATCCTTGCCCCTGTTTAATAGGCTTTTACGCTGTAGTATATATAATAATTATAGCGCACTGTATTTTCTGCTTTTTATTCACATCATTTTTTTTTTAAACGTATATTTTTATTAATTTTCACACATAAATGGGGAGGGGAAGGATACAAAAATTAAAAGAGGGGTGTGGGAACAACCATTTTGCGTCAAATTTCTTACAAACAACAACAGTCACATTACATATCATACATATTTTGGTAAACACCATATTGTACATTCAACACTCCCAAATCCTCTCTCCCTCCGTGAGCGCGCCCCTATCCAGCATCCCCGGGCTCCCAGACCCTATCATACTTCTTAGTGGTATGGTTCAGAAATTAGGTAAGTTTCTCCATCAATTGAACATCATTAACCTTTCTAATAACCTCTATTCTGGACGGCGGGAGTGGTTTTTTCCAGGCCGCTGCTACAACACACCTAGCCACCGTTAGAATATGCAGAATCTATTTTTGTGTATAGTGATTTACCTCTTCCATAGGTATAGCCAAAATAATTAGAGTTGGATTTAGCGGGATTTTGATATCAGTCACATCTTTTATTAGTTTCTTAAACTGTCCTCCAATACGCCTGCATTAGTGGGCAGAAGCACCAAAAATGTGCCAAATCTCCTAATTGTCCACAACCCCTCTAGCATCTAGTACCAACGTAACAAAATGTTATATATATTCTCTTTTGTTACGTACATATAGTATAGAGGTTTTACCCGCATTATTCCAGATATCATCCCAGTACTATAAATAGAAACACATAAAGTGCAAGAGCTCCTCACAGGTGTAGTGAATATTCAGACAGGAATCAGGTAGGTATGTTGGTGCTTAGAATCTCAGGATATAGCAGAGAAGAAGGGAAAGAATATAGTGCAACACAAATCATTATCAACACAATATCATTACAAAGCAATTCTAGAGCCAGGAGCCCAAATGCACTCACATGCTCACGAATAAAAACAAGCAGATTGACCACTCTGGGTCCTGTAGTATAAGGTGGCGATGGGCTGTGTGGTTGGTAAGGCAGCGTGTCTTCCCAAGCTCTCACTTCCGCATCTGTAAATGGCGTCTGACGTCACGAATGCTCTCCGCCTATCAGCGTCTGCTACTGTGGTTGATGGAGTCTCCTTTGGACTCGGCAGTGACGGGGTGTGTGCATACACCCCTGACGAAGTCTGGTTGTACACGGATGAAACGCGTAGGGTTTTTTTCGCTGTACCCCATGGATACTACCTTTTCTGAGATCCTGTGAAGCTGGTGCCGATAATTTGCCTTTGGACACTCTGAAAAGTTGCTGCGTCCCCTGCTGGCCTGTAGCTACCACAACATACAGGATCCTTTCCCTCTTTAAGGATCACCACTATATTGCACTTTGTCATCTGTGGAGGAATTTGTTTTGCGCTTAGGAAATCATTAAATAGATCCATCAGACAAGGTCCTAAAATTCCTATAACATTTTTATAGTAGGGATTTGAGAAACCATCTGGGCCTGGAGCCTTCGATGGCTTCAAAGAGCCAACCGCTTTTCCCAATTCTACCGGAGTTATTTTTGCAATTAAAATCTTAAAATCTTCCTCCGTCAGTTTCTGGAGGGCACAATTCCTCTGCTATCTTTGACGGTTGAAGGTCAGTCCCCCAATTTTTATTCTAATATCCCACATTGATTCCAATATTTCCTTTAAAAAATCTATTTGTCCCTCGTTAGGTGCGTATCTATTCACTAATGTAATATGTTGGCCTGAAAGAATGCCGTGGACTACCAGTGACCGCCCTTCCTGGTCTCTCCTAACCTCCAGTGTCTGGAACGGGATATCCTGTTTTATCAAGATCGCGACCCCCCTTTTCTTACTGGTATTCACATACATTTTGATGGATGAAAAGGACAAGGTCAAACTCTCACGTGTGATATCATACAAGGAATTTAGTAGATATAAGGTTGTGAATGCACATACAATGGTAAGAATGTATAAAACAGACAAATATAAAACTCAGACAAGTATAAAAACCATCAGGGGTCCTCGGATTACCAGACAGACCCTCATAGGCATCACCAAAATAACAGAAGCCTCATAGAAGAACCCGCCGGGCTGGCGATCGGCAACAGGTAAGTGAAGTGAAGACTCACGATCGCGGCAACGTTAGAGGATATTGATTCCGGTAGGGAAGCCACCGGATTCCCGGTCCCAGCCCCACACGTCAGCGCTTCACTCGGCTTTACTTACACTTTTAACAAGGAACATTTCTTTTCCTATGAACACAGCGTTATATATCACTTTTTTTTATATTCACAAAATAGTTTAGAGCGTATTATCTGTCATTCAACATACATTTTGAATTTGATTTATTTTTGAGTTGGAGACCATGATTTAAAATAAGTTCAGTTGCCAACTTCTTGTGGCCGGTGGGCGTCTTACAAAAATAATATTTCAGTGCAGATTCCATTTGCTTTTTTCCCTTTCAGGAAGCCCAAGCAGGAGGTATCCTCAGATTTTATTGGGGTTCTATGAATACCACTCACCTTATTAACCCATTTGCTACAAATTCATTTACCATATTTCTTTAACAGAAAAGGGAGGTGACCCGTGGGGAAAAAAAAACGATTCTCAAAGGCAAACGTCCCCATTTCTGAAGCCAGGCGGTGAATTGCGCTACACAATGCCTTTTCCTATGGCTCAATACATTTTCTCATTGTTTCGGGGTAAAACATTGGATGTTGTTGACTTTCTGAAAACATGTTTAGGAGCAAGCAGACATCACTCAATCTCTACTGATGGATGTTGCCAAATGCATATCAAAGTTCAGCGTGTTTGCTTCCAAAGGGACAGCAGTTCTGGGTTGGCTGAAATTCTCTTTTATTGGGATAAGTTTACTTGCAAACTTCATTTGTAACGTGCGCTAAATCAAAGGATGGAATTAAGTTTTTATCATTTTTTAACATTTAGTGTAGTGTTGTAAAAAGGTCAATCCCTTCAAACATGGTTTATGAGGTAAATGCTGTATAGTAAAAGGAAACCCCTAGGTTTCTAACATGGGGGGGGGGGAAGCATTGTGTTCTATTACAAACTAGAGGCAAAAATCTAATTAAAATGCAGTTGTCAAAAGTGCTAGGACAAAATGGAAAGGCAAAAATTATTGCAGGTGCTGTATGTCAATCTCATTTGGGGGTTCTTGATCATGGCATTTTAATAGAAAAATAGTGTCTGTTATCAGTGTGACAGTGAGGCCACTGATGCTAAACAAAATCAGTTTGAGTCTGACTCCAGATCAGTGAGTCACACTCCAGATCAATGAGTCGCACAAAATCAGTGAGAGTCTGACTTCAGATCAGTGAGTCACACAAAATCAGTGAGAACTGACGTCTGTGATTGTAAAAAAAGTTTAGAAATATATATTTTTTGGAGTATCGCTAGGGTGACCAGTTGTCCCGGTTTAGCCAGGACAGTCCCGTTTTTTTAATGCCTGTCCCGGTTTTTTAATGCCTGTCCCGGCTGCCCCGCATTCTTTAAAATGTCCCTGTTTTTAGTGGCTGTTCCGGTTTTGGCCATCAGAGCAGGGGGGCAGCAGAGAGCAGAGAATGCAGGAACAGAGCAGAGGCCGGTCTGACTGTAGCTGCAGAGGCCGGTCTGACTGTAGCTGCAGAGGGCGGGGTTACAGTCAGAGGAGCCTCAGCAGTGAGAGAGTGGGAGCCTCGGTGTCTGCTGCCAGGGCTCAAGATGGCTTCCCCCCAAATGTTCCACAGAGGCAGGTAGGGACCAGAACGGACACACATGAGATGCAGCATGGGGGAGAGAGAGAGGCAGCATGAGAGGGGGAGAGAGAGGCAGCATGAGGGGGGAGAGAGAGTGACATGGGGGGGGGGGGGGAGAGGGGCAGCATGGGGGGGAGAGAGAGGCAGCATGGGGGGGAGGAGAGAGAGGCAGCATGGTGGGGGGGAGGAAAGAGAGAGGCAGCATGGTGGGGGGGAGGAGAGAGAGAGCATGGGGGGGGGGGGAGAAAAAGAGTCAGCATGGGGGGGGAGAGAGAGAGACATGGGGAGAGTGAGAGACATGGGGGGGAGAGAGACATGGGGGGGAGAGAGGCAGCATGGGGGGGAGAGAGAGGCAGCATCGGGGGAGGAGAGAGAGGCAGCATGGGGGGGAGGAGAGAGGCAGCATGGGGGAGGGAGAAGAGAGGCAGCATGGGGGAGGGAGAAGAGAGAGGCAGCATGGTGGGGGGAGGAGAGAGAGAGGCAGCATGGTGGGGGGGAGGAGAGAGAGAGCACGGGGGGAAGAGAAAAAGAGTCAGCATGGGGGGGGAGAGAGAGAGTCAGCATGGGGGGGAGAGAGAGAGAGTCAGCATGGGGGGGGAGAGAGAGTCAGCATGGGGGGGGGGGAGATAGTCAGCATGGGGGGGGGGAGAGAGTCAGCATGGGGGGGAGAGAGTCAGCATGGTGGGGGGGAGAGAGAGGCAGCATGGTGGGGGGGAGAGAGAGGCAGCATGGGGGGAGGGAGAGAGAGAGGCAGCATGGGGGGGGGGGAGAATAGAGGCAGCATGGGGGGGAGGATAGAGGCAGCATGGGGGGGAGGATAGAGGCAGCATCGGGGGAGGATAGAGGCAGCATGGGGGGGGAGAGGATAGAGGCAGCATGGGGGGGGGAGAGGATAGAGGCAGCATGGGGGGAGGATAGAGGCAGCATGGGGGGGTGAGGCGAGAGGCAGCATGGGGGGAGGAGAGAGGCAGCATGGGGGGAGGAGAGGCAGCATGGGGGGAGGAGAGGCAGCATGGGGGGTGAGGAGAGGCAGCATGGGGGGGAGGAGAGGCAGCATGGGGGGGAGGATACAGACAACATGTGGGGGGAGGATAGAGGCAGCATGGGGGGGAGATAGGCAGCATGGGGGGGAGGAGAGAGTCAGCATGGGGGGGAGGAGAGAGTCAGCATGGGGGGGAGGAGAGAGGCAGCATGGGGGAAGGAGAGAGGCAGCATGGGGGGAGGAGAGGCAGCATGGGGGGGGGGGAAAGAGACAGCATGGGGGGGAGGATAGAGGCAGCATGAGGGGGAGGAGAGAGGCAGCATGGGGGGGGAGAGAGGCAGCATGGGGGGAGAAGAGGCAGCATGGGGGGAGGAGAAAGGCAGCATGGGGGGAGAGAAAGGCAGCATGGGGGGGAGAGAGAGGCAGCACACAGAGAATGGGGGGAGAGACGCACACACAGAGAATGGGGGAGAGAGAGACACACACAGAATGGGGGAGAGAGATACACACACACACAGAAGGGGGGAGACACACACACAGAGAATGGGGGGGAGAGAGAGACACACAGAGAATGGGGGAGAGAGACGCACACACAGAGAATGGGGGAGAGAGACGCACACACAGAATGGGGGAAAGAGAGACACAGAGAATGGGGGGAGAGACGCACACACAGAATGGGGGAGAGACACAGAGAATGGGGGAGAGAGAGACACAGAGAATGGGGAGAGAGAGACACAGAGAATGGGGAAGAGTGAGACACAGAGAATGGGGAGAGAGAGACACAGAGAATGGGGAAGACAGAGACACACAGAGAATGGGGGGGAGAGACGCACACACAGAGAATGGGAGGGTAGAGAAGCACACACAGAGAATGGGGGAGAGAGAGAGACACAGGGAATGGGGGAGAGAGAGACACACACACACACAGAATGGGGGAGAGAGATGCACACACAGATGGTGGGAGAGACACAGAGAATGGGGGTGAGAGAGACACACAGAGAATGGGGAGAGAGTGAGAGACAGAGAATGGGGGGAGAGAGAGAGACAGAAAATGGGGAGAGAGTCACACAGAATTGGGGAGAGAGAATGGGGAGAGACAGAATGGGAAGGGTGGAACGAGAATGGAGGGACAGGGGGAGAGAGAATGGGTGTGTGTAAGGCTGCGTCCCCGCTAGCGCTGAGCGTGCGGCGGTTACTTGCATATATAGCTATATGTAAGTCCCCGCTCACGCTGTGCGCGCGGAGCTCGTGCGCGGGCACACACACTCACCCGCGCTCGGCGCTTAAGTAAACAAAAAACCTATACTTACCCGCGCGCTCAACTACCCGCAGTGCCCCCCCACCTCCCCCACGCGCGCGTACATGCAGGACACCTCATGCACATGCAGCGCTCTCCAAGCATGAGCGCGCTCAGCTCCAGCGGGGACTCAGCCTAAAAGGGAGGACAGAGAGCGGCGGAGAGACATAAAGGAGACATAAAGCGCAGTTGGTGATGTCATTTGTTTTATAAATATTTTTTTTTAATGTGTCCCTGTTTTTTGTGGCTGTTCCGGTTTTGGCCATCAGAGCAGGGGGGCAGCAGAGAGCAGAGAATGCAGGAACAGAGCAGAGGCCGGTCTGACTGTAGCTGCAGAGGCCGGTCTGACTGTAGCTGCAGAGGGCGGGGTTACAGTCAGAGGAGCCTCAGCAGTGAGACAGTGGGAGCTTCGTGTCTGCTGCCAGGGCTCAAGATGGCTTCCCCCCAAATGTTCCTCAGAGGCAGGTAGGGACCAGAACGGACACACATGAGATGCAGCATGAGAGGGGAAGAGAGAGGCAGCAGGAGAGGGGGAGAGAGACATGGGGGGGGAGAGACATGGGGGGAGAGAGAGACATGGGGGGAGAGAGAGACATGGGGGGAGAGAGAGACATGGGGGGGAGAGAGACATGGGGGGAGAGAGAGGCAGCATGGGGGGGAGGATAGAGAGGCAGCATGGGGGGGAGGAGAGAGGCAGCATGGGGGGTGGGAGGAGAGAGAGAGGCAGCATGAGAGGGGGAGAGAGAGAGTCATGGGGGGAGAGAGACATGGGGGGGAGAGAGACATTGGGGGGGGAGAGAGACATGGGGGGGAGAGGCAGCATGGGGGGGAGGAGAGAGAGGCAGCATGGGGGGGAGGAGAGAGGCAGCATGGGGGGGAGGAGAGAGAGGCAGCATGGGGGGGAGGAGAGAGGCAGCATGGGGGGTGGGAGGAGAGAGAGAGGCAGCATGGTGGGGGGGAGGAGAGAGGCAACATGGGGGGAGGAGAGAGAGAGGCAGCATGGGGGGGAGGAGAAAAAGAGGCAGCATGGGGGAGAGGAGAAAAAGAGGCAGCATGGGGGAGGGAGAGAGAGAGAAGCAGCATGGGCGGAAAGAGGCAGCATGGGGGGGAGAGAGAGAGTCAGCATGGGGGGGAGAGAGAGTCAGCATGGGGGGGGGGAGAGAGAGTCAGCATTGTGGGGGGGAGAGAGAGGCAGCATGGGGGGAGGGAGAGAGAGGCAGCACGGGTGGGGTAGAATAGAGGCAGCATGGGGGGGAGGATAGAGGCAGCATGGGGGGGTGAGGATAGAGGCAGCATGGTGGGGAGGAGAGAGGCAGCATGGGGGGTGAGGAGAGAGGCAGCATGGGGGGGAGGAGAGAGGCAGCATGGGGGGGGGGAAGAGAGGCAGCATGGGGGGAGGGAAGAGAGGCAGCATGGGGGGAGGAGAGAGGCAGCATGGGGGGGAGGATAGAGACAGTATGGGGGGGGGAGGATAGAGGCAGCATGGGGGGGAAGAGAGAGACAGCATGGGGGGAGGAGAAAGGCAGCATGGGGGGAGAAGAAGCAGCATGGGGGGAGAAGTGGCAGCATGGGGGGAGAAGAAGCAGCATGGGGGGAGAAGTGGCAGCATGGGGGGAGGAGAAAGGCAGCATGGGGGGAGGAGACAGGCAGCATGGGGGGAGAGAAAGGCAGCATGGGGGGGAGAGAGAGGCAGCACACAGAGAATGAGGGAGAGAGACGCACACACAGAGAATGGGGGAGAGACACGCACAGAGAATGGGGGAGAGAGAGACACACAGAGAATGGGGGAGAGACACACACAGAGAATGGGGAAGAGCGAGACACAGAGAATGGGGAGAGAGAGACACACAGAGAATGGGGGAGAGAGACACAGAGAATGGGGGAGAGAGACACACACAGAGAATGGGGGGGGAGAGACGCACACATAGAGAATGGGGGAGAGAGACGCACACACAGAATGGGGGAGAGAGAGACACAGGGAATGGGGGAGAGAGAGACACACACACACAGAATGGGGGAGAGAGATGCACACACAGATGGTGGGAGAGACACAGAGAATGGGGGAGAGAGAGACACACAGAGAATGGGGAAGAGCAAGACACACAGAGAATGGGGGCGAGAGACACACAGAGAATGGGGAGAGAGAGAGAGACAGAGAATGGGGGAGAGAGAGAGAGACAGAAAATGGGGAGAGAGTCACACAGAATTGGGGAGAGACACAATAGGAATGGTGGAAAGGGAATGGAGTGATGGGGGGAACGAGTATGGAGGGATGGGAGGGAGAGAGAATGGGTGTGTGTAAGGCTGCGTCCCTGCTAGCGCTGAGCGGGCGGCGGTTACTTGCATATATAGCTATATGTAAGTCCCCGCACACTGTGCGCGCGGAGCTCGTGCGCGGGCACACACACTCACCCGCGCTCGGCGCTTAAGTAAACAAAAAAACTATACTTACCCGCGCACTCAACTACCTGCAGTGCCCCCCCACCTCCCCCACGCGCGCGTACATGCAGGACACCTCATGCACATGCAGCGCTCTCCAAGCATGAGCGCGCTCAGCTCCAGCGGGGACTCAGCCTAAAAGGGAGGACAGAGAGCGGCGGAGAGACATAAAGCGCAGTTGGTGATGTCATTTGTTTTATAAATATTTTTTTTTAATGTGTCCTGGTTTTTACTTTTGTAAATCTGCTCATCCTAACCTGTATCGCGGATACTCTGCTGGCTCCTCTGGCAGTGAACAAGTTAAAAAAACGGTGCCTTCACAAAAAGCCTGTCTGCTGACTTCAATCTGACACGTGCTTCGAGAGGGAGCTTGGCGCACACGTGTGTGAACGAATTAAAAGGTTCTTGTGGCATAAGAAAAGTATTGAATAGTTTTGCAATCATTTCAAGTAAGAAAGGTGTGTAGTATTGTGGTCGGCATTATTATTTTCACATGCTGTTTTTTTTATATGATAGTTTAAGCTGCAGCTCAAGTGTCATGTAATCTTCACACATCCACCTGCCAGATCAATATAGAACGGCAGCTCTGTAAGTTGTATAGTTTACAAACTCCACCAATCAGAGGAGGGGGAGTGCTGCTTAGTCGCTTAAGGCATGCTAGCATGTGTCACAGGCTAACCTTTCCCCTATATAATCACAAAGTCTTTGAGATATCCTTTGGCACTGAACTGTCGTAGCCTTTTACCTAGATATCTCCAACTATTATTAAACGCTGATGCATTTTCCATTCTTAAGTTAACCACATCAACTCCTGTTATACTTGCCAAGCTTAGGAAGGCTTTTATCTCACAGCAGTGCTCATTGTCAGCGTTTGCTTCACACACAACTAAGGTGCCCTTAAAAAAAAAGCAATCCTGCAGTGACAATACAGTATGCATGCTGCATTACATAAATAATACATATTGTTTAATGACGCAAGCTTGAGGGTTAAAAGAAAGGTCCTTCAGTGACATTGCAACCTACAGGGCACTGCTCTGGTATATACTGTAGAATGTTGCAGGCGCTCTTATCATCAAAGGGTGAATTTTAGCAAATCAGCGTTGTGTAAGGTAAAAAAGGTGCCATAACCCTGACCTAAACACAACACAAAAAAATCTAACAGAAAAAAATCCAGTAATAGTTTTATGTTGGCCTCTTAAAAAAATAATAAATAATAATAATAAAAGAAGAGGGAACTCACTTACTGTGAAGTTCCGCACAAACGTATTCCTGGAAACAAATAGTTTATTTAGTAACACAACGCTGTTGTGAGACTAGAAAATCTGAAACTATATGTAAGAAGAAGTAAGTAAACCTCACGGGAGCTGTGAGATCAGGTGAGTCCATGGAAAGCTTCAGGGTCAGATTTGAAGGTGACATTATTACTAGGTAGTGTCATCGGCATGTCATCAAAAGTAAGGAAGTGAACACGAGCCAGTGAGATCACACTGAGGCTTGAAATATCTGTTTGCAGTTCCCTCTAGTCACCAGTTCACCTAAGGTAATTTCAGGGTTCATTAGTCTTGACAGGCGTAATTGAAAATGACGTTTTAATTTTTCTCTTCGGGTTTAATACACTTGTAGCGGTGTTTCCCCCACCCTCTGGGAGATTTCACTTCTACATGGTGTGATGTGGTGCACACCTGCTGGCTTAGGTCAGGTCCCCGCTGGCTACTGCAGCACCTGCTCTGGTGGACGCTGCAGGGACAAGAGCCGCCCCACAATGGGGCCGCCGCGCTGCGCTGACAGAAACTCCTGCTCTCAAGAGAATTGAGATCAGGACTCGCGACGGACAGCTAGGCTACGCCCCCTGCGGTTCAGCCAATGAGGGCGAACCTGCCGTGTGACGTCACGGCCGTGCCCCCGTCACTCCCCCTGTGTCTTTCCCCCCGCAGCTCTCTGCAGACCAGGGAATTCGACTGCATGCACCGCCAGCCTCGCAAGCACTGGGGCCGTAGCCTCACAGTAGATCTATGTCTCCTGCAGTGTTGTGGAGAAGAACAGGACAGGCTTCTGGGGTAGTAACTGATTCTCTCTCACGGTGACAGCGCCTTCATCTCTTGCAGGCCCCAAGGATGTGGAGACAATCCCTGCAGGAGAACTGACTTCCCCTCCCCCTGATAGATTGTAGTCTCAGGCAAGAAGATATCGTTGAACAGGATCACTTTATTCTGTACACTGGCAGATGGAACAGCATACACAGCATACTTCACTTCGTGGGGCTTCACCCTCAGGATGTACCCTGGACCTCCACTCCAGGCCAAGGGCACCCAAAGCAGTCCTTGCTCTTCCCTTACTCCCTGGTGGAGTAAAGGGTATAGTTTCCCCCTCCACTCCCCTAGGGGAGGGAGTACAAACTTGGCAGAGACCTGGCAGATATAGTCATCCATTTCCTCTCTGGAGGGGGCAGAACTCACCGGAGCGGTTGCAGCACCGGTCCGCTCCGTCGGTCACCTTAGAAGTGATGTAATCAGGCAGTGACATCGCCGGCATTCCTCCCTGTAGAAGTAGGTGCCGGGCTGGGCCTCCTTGCTGGATACCTGCGCTGCAACCTGTTGGGAGTATGGGAGTGGGGTCTCGCTGCTCTGCTGGCTTACCGTGGTCGTCAGGTTATCTGGAATGGCTGCAGACGTCGCCTCTGCTGCGCTGGGAGCTTCCACGGCCGTGGGACTCCTCCACGGTTCAGGCTGCACCAGCGCTCGCCATGTGGTGGTCTCTGGGCTCTGCCACTCTACTCCGCAGGTAGGTGGCTCTCTTTTTACAGGATCGCTGGAGTGGTCTGCCGGTTGGCGCATCGCCATGGATCTAGAACGGTGTCATCGCCCTATGAAGTTGATAGGGGCTGCTCCACTGGGGACAGGTACTTTGGCACTTCACCCTCGCTGGTGGCAATTGGTCTAAAGCCGTCCGGCTCCGATGCCGCCAGGGGACATGCTTGGGTCTTTCCTAGGCCTGTCACCTCAGCCGGTGGTCTTTGGGCTCCAGCCTCAGGAACTGGGGTGCACGGAGCCCCTGGAATGTCTGTTAGGGCACACGGGCCCTCCATTGGGGTAGTCTCAAGGCCTTCCACCTCGGTTAGCATAGCCGTGGGGCCTTCAGTCTGGACACCGATGGCTAGCAACGGCACTACCGGCCACCGGAAGTAAGTTCCGCACTGCAGGCAGCGAGATGTAGTACTCGGCTCACCTCCATGTGTTCTACACTTCGAACACAGGCACCACAGGAATTCTTGGCCCGCCGTCACCACTACCAGGACACCTCCTGGAAGTTGATACGTGGTTAGACGACACTCAGCCATTTTAGAATTAGGAAATGCGACGTTGAGCAGAAGCCTGTCCTGTGAGTATGATCTCAGTAGCGCCTCCAAATGTAGCGGTGTTTCCCCCACCCTCTGGGAGATTTCACTACTAAATGGTATAGTGTGGTGCATACCTGCTGGCTTACAGTAAATCTAAGTCTCCTGTGGTGTTGTGGAGGAACACAGGACAGGCTTCTGGAATAGGATCTGATTCTCTCGGTGTCAGCGCCTCCATCTCTTGCAGGCTCCAGGGATGTGGAGACAATCCCTGCAGGAGAACTCACTTCCACTCCCCCTGATAGATTGTAGTCACAGGCAAGAGGATATATTTCAAACAGGATCAGTTTGTTCAGTGCACTGGGAGATGTTACAGCATACACAGTTCACTTCTTGGGGCTTCACCCCCAGGATGTATCCTGGACTTCCACTCCAGGCCAAGGGCATCTGAAGCAGTCCATGCTCTTCCCTTACTCTCTGGTGGAGCAAAGGGTATAGTCTCCCCCTCCACTCCCCTAGGGGAGGGAGTACAAACTTGGCAGAGCCCTGCACAGTAGTTACTGTAGTGTAGACCAGTCTCTCTCAAGGAGGTAGAGGCACTGACTCAATTTAGCAGGGAAGCTCCTTAAGTACAAGGGAAGAAGTTACCAGGTCTGAGTCCCTGATTGGACACACATGCCTACTCCCATCGTCTCCCCTATCAATCAAGAAGCTACTATGGGTGGGGAAAACCCATGACAACTTCTGGCAGGCCTGCTTTTACCAAGACTTACTGCCAGGGAGGGCAGACTTAGTAGCCAAAGAAACTAGCCTGGATACCCTGGCACTTCCATTATTAAAGTAGGATAACTGGAAAGAACATGATCAACTTCACAACTCCAGTTTGAGGATAAACAAGCAAAATTCCAGATCAGCCATGCATCCTTTGTTTCCCTGGTACAAGTGTGTACAATCTCTTAAACTGTATAATACTATGGACTGGAATTCCTTTTTCCAGACGATTCTATAGTTTAGTAATAATCTGTGAAGGCCTTGGGAATTAGCAGGCCATTGATTCCCAGGGTTGATGAGTTGAAGGCCTAGAACAGAGCTGAGCATTCATGGCCAGGTAATGCCCTGTCCTTAGGGGATTATTACTATTATAGCCAATGTTTTATTTATAGTTTTATTATTGAAAAAAAAATGTTCATCCCTTTGGTCCTCACTGATTTTGCCCCAACCCGATTGATCTCACCGTTTCTCCCTCCGGCCCACACTCTGGATGATCTTGCCCCCTCCTACCCGCCCACACTCTGAATGATCTTGCCCCCTCCCTCCCGCCCACACTCTGGATGATCTTGCCCCCTCCCACCCGCCCACACTCTGGATGATCTTGCCCTCTCCCACCGCCCACACTCAGGGTGGATCTTGCACCCTTCCAGCCGCCCACACTCTGGATGATCTTGCCCCCTCCCACCCGCCCACACTCTGGATTATCTTGCCCCCTCCCACCCACCCACACTCTGGATGATCTTGCCCCCTCCAACCCGCCCACACCCCAGATGATCTTGCCCCCGACCACCCACCCACCCACAGCCGGATGATCTTGCCCCCGACCACCCGCCCACACCCCAGGGGATCTTGCCCCCTCCCACCCACCCACACCCTGGAGGATCTTTTCCCTACCCACACCTGGATGATCTTGCCTCCTCCCACCCGACTACACCCCAGATAATCTTGCCCCCACCCACCCACAGCCGGATGATCTTGCCCCCTCACACACCCCGGAGGATCTTGCCCCCTCCCACCCGCCCACACCCCAGGGGATTTTGCTCCCTTCCACCCGCCCACACCCTGGAGGATCTTGCCCCCACCCACACCTGGATGATCTTGCCCCCACCCACCCACACCTGGATGATCTTGCCCCCACCCACCCACACCCGGATGCTCTTGCCCCCTCCCACCCACCCACACCCGGATGATCTTGCCCAACTCCCACCCACACACCTGATGATCTTGCCACTCTTACCTTCCATCAGCACTCGGATGATCTTGCCTCACTGGCAGCCCACATGATCTTGCTGGGGGAGGGACAAAACGTTCGGATTGTGTTCCCATTAAGTTAGCCTTGCAGGTGGGGTTAGTGTTGTGGGCTTTGTCAAGTCTCAGAAATTGAGAGTAGAGTAGGGGCTTGTTAATAAAAAAGGAGCCCACAAGATGCATTCACCCAATTGCTACTTCCTGGTGCCTAAGTTATGAAGCAACAGGCACATGCTGGAGCTGGACAAGGCCAAGAAGCCTGCATGCTAAGTGTCCTGTTTGAGCCTCTGGTAACTGCACCCCCATCAAAAGCTGACCATTTGGAGGTGATTCAGCAGGGGGGCCTCCGGTCTGGAGCTGACTGGAAGTGGGTGGCGGTGCAGACTGCAGTGAACACGTAAGAAAGAGAGCCAACACCTTCACTGGCCCTGTGAAAGGAGAGGAAGAACATGCAGAACCAAATCACATGGTTTGACAGGGAATTGGCCAGGAAGCGTGCTCCTGGGGCGCGGATATTGAGTCCACATTTTGTTTGTTGCTGGTGCCACCAACTTGTCTTCATCTGTTGGGGTGCGAATTTATGGGGGAATTCTTCGTGGATTGTGTTTTTTTACCATGGGGTGTTGCATCTCTTGTTACTATTTTGAGCTGTTTAGTTCTTTTTTAGACTGGGTTGTTAGGCATGTAGCAGGTAATTAAGGGGTATTGCATTACCTACATTATTTTCTGCGGTAAGACCTGCAGGTACTGGGTGTATGTTTTTTTTGCTAGACTGTTTTGAGTGCTTGGCGAGGGAGTTTGGGATACCTCTGGCAAAAGATAAAATGAAAGGTACCGCTACTAAATTGTTTTTTTTAGGCATTGAGATTGACTCGGTATGCATGGTTTTTTAGGTAACCGGAAGACAAGTGTCTTGAAAGAAAATGTACAGTTCACTTTGGCTTCCAGGATTATAATGCTGAAGCAACTTCTTTCATTGGTAGGCCATTTGGCATATATCTGCAGGGTAATGCAAATGGGCAGAGTATTTAATCGTAAACTAGCACTGGCTTTGGGAGGGATAAGGAAGGCTCACCATTTTATTCGTGTTTCTAAAGTAATGAGGGACGGCTTGTTGGTTGGCAGGTGATTTTGGATTCCTTAATGGGAGGACCATGTGGCTTTAAATGGAGGTATCCAGTTCATTGCTGGAGCTTTTTACGGATACATCAGGGTGTTGGCATTCTGTGATGTACTTTCAGGGCAGCTGGTGTGTGGAGGTGTGGGTCGAGGCAGGTTTGGTGAGAAATGTACATTTTTTGGAGCTGTTCCCGATTGTGGTGGTTGTGGAGTTGGGTTATAAGGCTGCAGAATAAGTGGGTGTTATATCGGTACAACATATGGGATTGGTGTCAGGGATTAATTGCTTGTCAACAAGCTCTCAAACTGTAATATCGTCTGCTGTGCTGGTTGGTGTTACTTTGCATGTCAGCTAACATAGTTTTAGAGCAAGGCACGTTTCGCTGGTGGAAAATTGCATTACTGATTCATGTATGTGTCCCAATCATCATTGATGCCTGATTTTGGCATAGCGATGGAGTCGCTAGGTATTTTGATTTAGGTGGTATATAAAAAAAACTACTCTCAGCTACAAAAATAGCAATATGGGAACTCTCAAAGCTTGACAAGGAGACCCAAAATAATGTCCATGAATGATAACTTGAATATTATAGCATGGATCTACATCGGTAGCATAGCAGGTAAGAAACCATAAACAGATAAAATCGCGGTATGATGCTATATGAAGGAAAAAACTGGAGGGGAAATATGGCCACTATAGGAGAACTCTTGGGGAGAGTGAAGCAAGCCGTAAACCATACCTTGACTTCCCCAACCTTCTATGTTGTTTTTGGTCCTGACTTCTGCATCCCCTTATATCCAGAGGTATATTAGTAAATACCTGAGTCCTTTGGTTGTAGCCGTGGAGATCCCGCATGCTGGTGCTAAAGTGGTGACTGGGGCTTCAGACCGTCCGGGAAGACTCTTGGCTAGTACTCAATCTTCCGCTACACATGGAGGTGCCCGTCTTCCGTCGGCGTTCTCCCGTGATGCGTCGCGAAATTCCAGGGTACCTGTGCTACGGAAGTGCGTCACTCCAATCATCAAATAATGGAGGTAGGTAAAAAATTGGTTGAACAGCAGGATCCAAAAAATAAGCACCGATCAACTCACCAGATGTAGCAAAAATAAAAAAGTTTAATCGTTACATAATTAAAAAACAAAAAACATGAAGACGTACAGGACAATTCTCCCATGCGTTTCAGGCTATGCAGCCCTTTCTCAACTCCTTGAGAAACTCCTTGAGAAAGGGCTGCATAGCCTGAAACGCATGGGAGAATTGTCCTGTACGTCTTCATGTTTTTTGTTTTTTAATTATGTAACGATTAAACTTTTTTTATTTTTGCTACATCTGGTGAGTTGATCGGTGCTTATTTTTTGGATCCTGCTGTTCAACCAATTTTTTACCTACCTCCATTTTGATTTAGGTGGCCTACTTTGGGGCGTTGGAATACTGATTTTTAAAAAAACAATTGTGGACAGTTGGGGTGACATGATCAGTGAAGAGGGTGAAATGGGTTGGCTGGTAGCCTTTTTATTGCAGGTGGTGGACTGGAGGTACGTCAGCTTGTGGAGGACAAGTGGTTGGCTGGGTTCTCATTCTTTTTGAAGCTGTTGGGCTGGAAGGATTTGACAAATATCTTTTGTCACAGGGAATGGTGATGGATTGGAGGAAGTAGTGTGCAACCCAGGACTGTAGGCACCCAGCGACTCCTGAGTTGTAAAGCAAGATCATTAAGACATTAGATGTTTGTTTTTCTTGTTTTGAGTGTGCGCTATTTAAGGTGGTATTCATGCTAGCCTTTTTCAGGGATTTGAAATGTGGTGAATTGTTTCCAAAATAAAAGTAGGTGATTTACAGGCTGATGAGGTGGTTCGGTGCCAAGAGCGTTTGCATTTTTTCATATGCTGGTCTTAAACAGACCAGCCAGGGAGAGGAGAGTGGGTGTATATTTCAGGGTTGGGGGAAGGTCCGATTTGCCCCTTATGGTGCGTGAGCAATAACGTGGCATTAAGGTTGGTAGGCCTTTCCTGGTGCATAAGAATGCATCTCCTTTGACCCGCTCTCAGTTTGTGAAGGTCTTTAGGCTAGGCCTTGCCCGAGTTTGGGTAGATTCTTTGTTATACTGCTCTCATTCATTCCGGATTGGGGCCATCATTGAGGTGGTTGGGTTGGGGTTGGGGGATGAGGTAATACGGAGGATTGGTAACTGGGAAAGTTTGGGGGTTATATACAGCCATAATGGTTTCGCTAATTGTTGGGCTGGTGGTGGGGTTTTCTGGGGAATCCAGAATTTTGATATGTGGGGATTCATACATTCACTAGGCTGAGAAGAGGGCATCACGGGAAGCAGTTGGATGTACACGGTTTCCTGGATAGGTTGTTGTGGTATGCGGAGCCTGCAAACACTTTGCGAACTTATCCACATGAAAAGGTCTCTGGCGCGGCCGACAGTTCTGTTATTACATGTTGAGGGGTACGATTTAGGCAAAACAGTTGATTTGTTTTATGCGGTTACGAGGAATGTGGTCCAGATATATTTGGTTTATGGGAAGTCAGTGATCGTGTGGTTGGAGATTGTACCCGTATGGTATAGTTGGCGGCTTGGAATTGTAAAGCAGTAGAAATGGGTGGAGGGAGTTGCATAAAGGTGTGGCTATATTTGTGAAGAGTTTGGGTGAGTTGCCTCTAAGGATAATTGTGTAGCAATGTATAGGGATAATGGGGTCCACTTGTCAGACATCGCGTTAGATATTTTTAATTTGGTCCTGCAAGATTATCTGGAACTGGCTCTTTCTCCATTGGGGAATTAAGACAATTTTAAGGGGTAACATTGCCCTGTCTGTGGTGGTGGTGGACTTGATCAGATTGCACCTTGGCTAGATACAGATGTATCTGGTGATTTATATGTTGAGGAAGGCAGTGATGGGCCTTGGCTAGGGTGGTGGGTCTTTCGGTGTCCTGCCATTTGGCCCTGTATGGTCACGATGTGTCACGAGGCTGAAATTGCTATTGGGTTGGAAGGTGGTGGCTGGTGGTGTTTCAATGGGTCAGTAACTCCGGTGGTCGTGCAGTCTGATCAGACATTGTTTGGTGGTGGTGCACTTTTCAATTAAAGCTGTAGCTGTTTATACCTGAAGTTTGTGTCATGGGATTATTTGGGGTGGGGTTTGTTTTTGAGGGTTTTCACCGAGTATGGGATATAATTGAGACCTCATGTCATGTAAAGTGCCACATACTTGGTTATTTATTTATAAATAATAGAAATGCAAGACAAGTGTAGCCATGTCTGGTTTTGGCTACTAATCTGGCCAGGCTAACATGTAAATCCTGGTATCAGTGCAGGCAGTGTTAGGCCCAATCCAGGTTTCCCCCTGCAGTGAACAGCTCCCTTGAGTGACAGGGGGGGAGGCGGGGCAAGGCCTGTGTTCTGCACAATCCTGGGCACAGACCTTGGACTCTCCCCAAGGGTACTTATGGGGCTGCACATGTAAATTGAGTCAGTTGTCTCTCCCTTGAGGGAGACTGTCCCACAGAAGAGTGTGCGCAGGGCTCTGGCCACCTACCACCCCCTCTCTTAGGGGAGTGGGAGTGAGGACTATATCTCTTACTCCACCAGGGAGTAGGGGAAGAGTTAGGACCGACCCCTGGGGCCCATGCCTGGGAGTTGAGTCCAGGGACTAGCCTGAGGAGGGAACAAGAGAGTTTGCCCTGTTGTATGCTGTTACCCTGTTGTGTGAGAATAAAGTTCCAGTTGTTTTATATATTCCTGCCTGAGACTACAATCTATCAGGGGGAGTATCTAAGGGTTCTCCTGCTGAGATTGTCTCCGGCACTCCTGAAGCCTGCAAGAGATGGAGGCACTGAACCACCGAGAGAACATCACTTCAAAAGCCTGTCCTGTCTTCCCATACCACCAGCGGAAAGCACAGCATCCTGTGAACCAGCAGGTACCAGCACTACACACCCTGTAATAGGCAGATCTCCCAGAGGGATGGGGGAAACACTGTGACACAAGTTTTTGTTTTTTTATTGTCTGTCTTACAGAAGTATGATTCTTAAGGCCTTTTCAGCATAGAATGGTTTAAAGGTAGTTCGTGTACACACAGGACTCTAAGCAGGGAAAACTAGTCTGCAAGGGTACAATTATCCAACAAAAACCTGTACCTTCATACTAAGAACCGGTTTAGCTTGTGAACAATTTTGTGCAGCTAGGATTTCAGTACTTTTTTTTTTCAGATTACTAAACGTTTGAGTGCTCTAAAACGATTCTGAGAAGAGGTCAAAAGCTGACATACTGTATGCATATTTTCTTCTACTGTACATCCTCCTTGGCAGTCATATGGGATATAATGGGCAGTAATGGGATATAGCTCCTGCTCTTAGCTAGGTAGGACAATACAGTTCTGACAGAGATGTAGCCGGTCCTCCCTGTCCCAACCTCACATTGGGCCTCCTCAGGGAACTCTCATTCTGGCTATAGGGACTTTGGTGGTGCATACCTGCTGGTAACAGGAGGGCCTGGGTCTCCCGCGATGTCATGGGGGATAACAGGACAGGCTTCTCTGGGGCTGAGCCCGAATTCTTCTTAATTGTGCAGCGCCTTCATCTTGTGCAGCCCCCAGGTGTATGGGGTGAAGTATCTGCAAAAGAGTTATCTCCCTCTCCTCCCGATATACTCCACTCTCAGGCAGGAGGTAAAACAAAAGGATTCTTTATTGTCCAGACTAATAGCAGCAATTGCACAGCACACAGCACTTCAGCAGAAGGGTGTTCACCACCAGGATGATCTCTAGACACACTCCTTGGTGGAGCAAGATAGTATCTCCCCTCTCCCCTAAGGGAGAGCCGTTAGCTTACCAGAGCCCTGGTAGCTTAATTTGAACCCACCATCCTCTTTCTTAACTGCAGAGGAACCACCTCTCTCAAAGGCTAGAGAGGAACACACAACTCTGACACTCAGAACCAGACTAAACAGGAAGGGGTAATCCTTTTAGTACAGATCCAGTAGTCCCACCCCTGTGCCTTTGATTGACACAAAGCATGAGCACTACCTTCTCTGACCAACTGAATCACAGTGGTTGGGGCAAACCCATTTTAACTCTTGACAAACCTGCCCTTACCAGGGATTATTGCACAGGAGGAGGAAATAATAATAGCCAAAACCTACCAGGGCTATACACTCCCTCTGGTGGAATCCAATGGTCCCCACTTGGACCAAAATTTTGCTGGACCATCCTGCAGGCGACAACCTGTACAATTAAAACAGACATGACAGTTGATAAGTCATCACAGTGTACACATGCTGAACACCCACACACCCAGGGCGGTGAAATACATGGGGTAACTCCCAACATGGAGGACCCAAACTAATAGTCGTGCCGGGGATCTGGCTTACGCACCTCCCTCCCATTGTGATCCACAATCTTAATGAAAAAGGTTCGCAGAGGGCCATTTTCAGGGCGATACACTATTTTATTCATGTAAATCCCTCTCCCCATACTCCAAACTTTCATGAGGTGACAGATCTTTTCCTCTGAATAATACACAGAGTTACCACTCTTGGTCATTAATTACTCTATCACAGCTTCACGCAGACATGATTCACGCTGCTCGTCTATCTCACGCATGATAGGTTCAGGCACATAGGGATAGTTAAATCCATGGGACTGTCTATAGCGGGCCACTATAGCTCTGTCAGCTCTGCTGAGTTTGATCAACTTACGGTCCCCAGCTGTACCTGGCAAGACCCAGGACAATGGTTCTTCAGGGGCAATTTCATCATAGAGCATGGTTGGACCTTGGGGAACTATCATGCCCTGATTAATTCCTCTTAACTTCCTCTCTAGTTCGTCAGCAGCCTCTTTCTCTGAGTAGGTGCCCTTACCCCACCACTGATCAACTAAATCCTCTTGTAGTATGATGAACCTAGTACGGTCCATGAACACAGAATAGCCCTTGAACATAGGAGCCCAACATTTGGTGCTATGGTCCTCTACCCCAGATGAGGATGCTAACTCCTCCATTTCTCCTCTGGAAGATACTCCTGAGGTACCACTAGATAGTGAACCTTTACCTCTTCCTCTGTTAACATATTTACACACAGTAGTAGATTGAACGAGTGATTTCGCTCTCATGGAACCCTCCCTCACAGAAGATACAGTTTCCTTATATTTACATCTAGGTGTGGGCCTAAACACCGCAGGATTTTCAACCGGGATCCTACTACTCCAAGGGATCTCCCCATCTGACCCTTCATCGCTGGTCACCCAATCCCTCCAGTCTGTAGACAAATGGTGTACCTCTTCCTTCTTAACCCCACTAGGACCCAGTGAGCTGGAACGTGATGGGGCAGGGGCAGTGGCGCTAGTGGCAGTGACCGGGGCAGTGACACAGTCCTTCACACAGTCTCTGAGCCGGGCTGTGCCGCGACCTGTGGATGATTGGGGAGGCGTGACATCTACAGACCTCTTTAATCCTCGGCCCGATACAGTGTCCGTCAATTCACCTTACTCTTTCTCCTTTGGATCAGCGCAGACGACATCCGGAGCTGCACTCTTCCGGTCCACCCAGCGGGGGCAACCGGATGTGACGTCATCATCCGTCGACGTTGCGATTTCCCGGTACAGGTCCAGGTCCCGCACCGGAAGGCCGTCGTCAGTCGCTCTCAACACCGGAAGTGGCGGCGGTGGCGTTTCAGGATCGCCGACATGCCACGGGTAAACCACGACCCGTCTTCTCACGCCGACGTCCTCTCGACACCTGGCGGGAGTAAGGGGGTGGTGCTTCATCCTTACCGCTCCGCAGGCTCTGGGTAGGTTTCTTCTCTTCGGCAGTCGTCTTGGGCCCCATCTCCGCCACGCTGGGAGTCGCCACGGCCGTGGGACTCTTCCGCAGTTCAGGCCGCACCAGTGCCTGCTGTCGGGGAATCTCCAGACTCAGCTGCTCAGCATTGCAGGTAAGTTGCTCACACAGCACGGCATCGCGGTAGTGGTCCGCCAGTAGGCGCATCACCACCGATGACACACTCACTTTCTCGTCGTCCGACAAGGCAGGCAGGGACACCTCCGCAGGGGAGCGACGGCGGGGTTCTTCGCTTGGGATGGGCACACTGGGCACGCAACGGTCTGGTTCCAGCACCACCATCAGTAGTGATTCCCCTCTCCCTTGGGCAGTCACCATTTCTCCTTCCACCAGGCCCGGTAGCACAGTCTCAGCTACCGCGCTCAGGTCTGGAGCGCCAGGCTTCACATCACCTTGATCAGGGGTGACATCCGCCGACAGGCACTCCACTTCAGTTAGTGTCGCTTTCGGGACCTCCACAGGAGCCAGTTTAGTTGAGGAGGGATCTACCGGCCATAGGTAGAAAACCCCACACTGCGGACACCTTGCATGGGTACTCGGCTCCGGTCCAGGCAATCTGCACTGCAGACACAGACACTTCAGGTACTCTTTACCTCCCAACTCACCACCAGGAACCTCCTGGGAGTTGATAGTCATTCACCCGACACAGAGGCATATCACTAGCTGCTGACATAGTAGATGCTGACATTGTCTCTCGACACAAAGTTCTTTCTCGCTCGCCAGTCTCAACAGAATGAAGGTGTGGAAGATAACATCCGGCTCCTCCTTTCTTCTCTTTGAGAATCTGTGATTGGTTATTCATGTGCCCCCTCCCTCTGGTGGAGTTTAGAGGAGGGGCACTGAGCTTCTCTTCGTGACGTGAACTGGGGTGAGACCCAGTCACAGCACAGGGGGGCGCGGCCTCAGCTTTCGCGCCACGTTCCTCTTGCAGGCAGGGTGTTGGCTTTTGCACCAAACCCGGCCAAATCTTTGCACACAGCTTCTCCACAGCACGCTTGCACACAGCACGTGCGTTCTGCAGTCCCGGCGGGAACCGCCATTTTGTTTTCTCAATGCCACACGGGGCACTGCATACAGCCGCCATTTTGGATTTCTCAGTACCACACGAGGTACTACACACAGGGTTCCCAGTACCGCACGGGGTACTACACACAGAGGTCCCAGTACCGCACGGGTACTACACACAGCCGCCATCTTTAATGATCCCATGGTACTCACATTAACGCAATCCTCACTGCCATCAGGGGGACTCGCTCCTCGGTACATACCACACGCCATTTCAGCTCTGATCAATAACAAGATTGTGGCATACCCCAGGCTAGGGAAAACTCTTTCTCTGCATACTGTACACGATAACAGTCCAGTCAAGTGCTCTGTGGTGATAGCTTGGCTACCGGCTAGATGTGCTTTTGGAGGGCTTCTCCTCCTTAGCAGGGGCATTCCTCCTCTTGGCTGCCAGTACTAAAGACCACTTTCCAGAAGTTCCGGATCCACATTACCCAGGTTACTTCCTCCAGGCATCTATGATCACTCGCCTCAGGGAACTAGAACAGCAATAGCACAGCTGCCAATGCTTTTCCACCTCTGTAGATCAGTCTAGGTCGTGCTTTGCGAGGTCCAGGTACCTCCTGACTGCACCTAGCTTCTCTCTTCCTGCAGCACTTGCTCTGGGAGTACACATGTTAATCATTCAGTTTTGCTTCGCTGAAAGTCTGTCCTGATACTATCTCAGCAGCGCCTCCATCTGTAGCTGGTCCTCCCTGTCCCAACCTCACATTGGGCCTCTTCAGGGAACTCTCATTCTGGCTATAGGGACTTTGGTGGTGCATACCTGCTGGTACCAGGAGGGCCTGGGTCTCCCGTGATGTCATGGGGGATTACAGGACAGGCTTCTCTGGGGCTGAGCCCGAATTCTTCTTAATGGTGCAGCGCCTCCATCTTGTGCAGCCCCCAGGTGTATGGGGTGAAGTATCTGCAAAAGAGTTATCTCCCTCTCCTCCCGATATACTCCACTCTCAGGCAGGAGGTAAAACAAAAGGGCTCTTTATTGTCCAGACTAATAGCAGCAATTGCACAGCACACAGCACTTCAGCAGAAGGGTGTTCACCACCAGGATGATCTCTAGACACACTCCTTGGTGGAGCAAGATAGTATCTCCCCTCTCCCCTAAGGGAGAGCCGTTAGCTTACCAGAGCCATGGTAGCTTAATTTGAACCCACCATCCTCTTTCATAACTGCAGAGGAACCACCTCTCTCAAAGGCTAGAGAGTAACACACTGAACTCTGACACTCAGAACCAGACTAAACAGGAAAGGGTAATCCTTTTAGTACAGATCCAGTAGTCCCACCCCTGTGCCTTTGATTGACACAAAGCATGAGCACTACCTTCTCTGACCAACTGAATCACAGTGGTTGGGGCAAACCCATTTTAACTCCTGGCAAACCTGCCCTTACCAGGGATTATTGCAGAGGAGGAAAGAATAATAGCCTAAACCTACCAGGGCTGTACAGATTTAAAGGATGTGTGTCCTCATTCCTGGTCAGTTATATTTGTCCTACCTAGCTGCGGGAAGGACGTGTACACCCTTCCCGCCCCTCTTTACAAAAATGTTGCCATTTTAATTCTCTTTAACCTTTTACCTTATGGCATTGATGTGGGCTGCCTGTTATTCTCCCGAGATTTTCCACTCCTAAGTAGATCCATGAGGACCTCCTCACTACAAGGGTCTTTCACCCTCAGGTATATATCCACAGATTGGAGTCAGATGCAGGATTACTCTGCAGGGGGTTTGGGGATGCAGGATTCCCTCTTTCGCAGCTCCCATGGTGGTGACGGCAACCCAGGGGGCAAGGGAGTCTAACGCACGGTACTTCCAGTTTGTAACATACAGTGTGGGAGGACCGCAGAGCCTTTTCCCACGCCCTCGAGGACCGAGAGCATCACTTCCAGTCATGCACGGTGCCGATGATTTCACTTCCAGTGGTGCGCGACACAGATGATGTCACTTCTGGTCTCGTGAGACGCCGGACAAGTGCGGTTAAGCCAGGTATGTAAAAGGCCAACTTCAGTAGGTTGCAGCAAGACTCTTTGCACAAGCAAATCGAGCAAACAGTAACTGCCTCTGGGATTCTGACTCTCCATGCAGTTACTCCTTGCAGCACAGCCAATCTACCCCGCAATGTGCTTTGCTTGTTCTGTGATACTATAGTGTGCCTGATAATCCTGTTCTCAAACAGTTAAATTCTTCTGCTCTTGCAAAATATATGATAACAATTACATGCAATCAGCAGCAGCCTGCATGCCCAACAATGTGGTATACTGGATCTGCTATACTATAGTGACCTTGTAAGGCTAAGGCCCCGCTCCCTCAGTCAGCGTGCCCGCACTGCAGACAGGCGGGTTGCTGACAGACACAGACCGCGATATGCGGTCTGTAGGAAACTTTTTTAGGAGCGGGGGGGGGGCGTGACCAAAACGGGTCGGGTGGGCGGGGTGTCATGATGTGGGGGGCGTGGCCATTACACACAGGCACACATGGAAACCCCTCTGCCGTGTTGCTTCTCTGTCTTCCCCTCCCACCCCCCAACCACCAAATATGCTGCTGCTGCTGCTGCCTCTGCCTCTCCTCCCCGGGAAGAAGATGAACTCAGCAGGAGCTGGCCGCGACCTTTCCAGTGAAACCGGCACCGGAGGGAGGGGAGGCGGGGTGTGTTCAAAATGTGGCAGGGGGGCGGGGCCACAACAGGGCCGGGCCAAAACACAAGCTATTTGCAACACCCAGCAAAAGCAGCAGATATATATATATATATATCCCTGACACAGCTTCCGGCAGTGACCATAGCCCTCACACTCTTGGAGCCCCGTAGCCCTCACACTCCCAGAAATCCCCCCCCCCTCCTCCTCCCGGAGCAGGGTCAGCCTGCGAAATGGGCACAAGAGAGGAGGGGGGGCGCTTCACGGCTGCAGATACACACAGACTTCCCTCCAGCTCCCCTCCTCATTGGCTCACTGCGAGACCACGTGACGCGTCGCCGCACGGGAACACAATTCTCTTGTATCCTCTGCTGGCTGACGCATCACAGTACGTAGTCAGTTGGCAGTGAGGAGGGACTGGGACCGGATCGTGAGGCTACAAGTAGCGCTCACGCGGCCGCCCGCGCCGCCGGGCGCAGCGGGTCCCAGCTCTAAGTCTGCTCTTAAGCACCTAAGTGGTGCTTACTTATATATTTTAACTTTGAAGATTGCAATCTGTCTACCCTGCAAGTGGTTTGCTGGTGTTACTAAATCTGAACTTTACTTGGTATAACTGCTTCCAAGCAGAAAGCCATACAGCTGTTCATTAATCATGTCTGTTTCTATGACACAAACAGCAGAGCACAAATCGGAACAATCACAGTTGGATTCCCCAGCTGTTAAGCCTAAGAAATCAATTGCAAAGTCCAGATATTGTGCTATCTGTGAAGTTAAGATACCAGCATTTCACCCCAAAAGACTGTGTGCTGCTTGTATTGCTAAAGTTACAGAGGAAGATGCTCCTTACCCTTTAATGAATTTGTGGGCTGGATGAAATCCTCACTCATGCAATCCTTTGAGAAACTAGGATCCCAGCCTAAACTTAAACGTATCAGGTCCCAAGTTTCGGTGGATGGTCCAGACGACAGTATATTGGACCTCCAAGATCTACCAACCATGTCCGACGCTGACAATGAATCCTCTTCTGATGAAGTGTAATTCCAGGAAGATATAGGATCATTCCGAATAGAAGCAATTGAGAAACTAATTAAAAGCATGAGGATCACGCTGAATATGGAAGACACCAAGGAACAACTAGGCTGATGCCATGAGGGTCAGTCACATCTCAGTCCCTTAGTAACCAGTAGGATAGAACGCGTCTCTGATACAGTGACTATTCCATCACCTCTCAGATATACCACATTTTCATTATCTTCACATGGTGATTGTCAGTCACCTCTCAGTTTAGCAGCCTTTCCAAATGTAAATCATGTTCCACTGGCTCTCCAATTGCTAGATGTAATACTGTCCCATTGCGCTCTCAGCGTGTCTAGATATTACCGTGGTGTGGTGCTCACCTGTTGGCTCACAGAAGGCTGAGTCTCCGCAATGTTGTAGGAAGGTGAGGAACAGGATATTCTTTCAGGATGGTGCAGTGCCTCCATCCTGCAGGGCTCTGCCAGGGACAGAGGTTCATCCCCACAGGAACCTTTAGAATAAGGGACTAGAAATGCCAGGAACGGTACAACAGGATTTTTTGGAGGAACAGCAGACATTTAACATCCATCTCTTGCAAGAGAGGAGCATCCCCTGAACCCTTCTTAATCCAGGGTACTGCCACCTTGCAGTCCTTCCCAGGGTCAGAGCCAGGCTTGCATGACCCTTCTTCCTTGACCAGGCCTCCTCTGGGCTTGAGGCCCCTAGGCTAGTCTCAACCCCCTTACCCCCTGATAGGGCAAGGTAGAACACAACACCTACTCCCTAAGGAGAGGCCAGAACACAGAGAGAACAGAACACTCTCACCTATCCCCCTAAGGGGTAGGTCAGGAACAGAACACCCATTTTGATGGACAGACACATCTTTATACAGAGGGAGGGACCATGCTACTCTGCACCACTGATTGGACAGAACCAAAACTGCAGCCAAGTCCTCCTCCTGTCATGTGGTCCCAGCAGCTTACAAGCCCAGACATCAGCCTGTAAGTTGCTACAATCATATTGCATAGGAGGGGTGGGACTCCAACGGTTTTCAGGTACCTGCCTACAAACTGCAACAAAGTAATATCTGGGGGATGAGGCTTACATGCTAGGCCATGTGAGAGGGGTTTAACCCTAGCTCTGCCAGCTCTTAATGAAATGTGACATCACAGGCCTTATATAAGGCCTGTCCCGTCTCATTTAATGCCAAGAAGACGACGGAACAACATCCGCCCCATTGGATTACAAAGAAAGAAGGAAAGAATAAAAGAATGAAGAACTTTCCAGAGACGTCTCTTCAATCAACATATAGTTACATAGTTACATAGTAGATGAGGTTGAAAAAAGACTTCCGTCCATCAAGTTCAACCTATGCTAAATTTAGACAACAGATACTTTATCCTATATCTATACTTATTGATCCAGAGGAAGGCAAACAAAAAACCCCATTAAGGGGAAAAATTAATTCCTTCCTGACTCCAAGAATTGGCAATCGGATTAATCCCTGGATCAACATCCTTCCCATGTATACTTATTTGGTATATCCCTGTATACCTTTCCCAACTAAAAAGATGTCCAACCTTTTTTGAACAAATCTATTGTATCTGCCATCACAGTCTCCATGGGTAATGAATTCCACATTTTAACTGCCCTTACTGTAAAGAACCCTTTCCTTTGTTGCTGGTGAAATTTCCTTTCCTCCAACCTTAAGGGATGGCCCCGAGTCCTTTGTATCCTGCTCATATTATGGTTATGGTTTAACACTGTGCCAATCAATGGGTAGCGGGGGTGGGGGTGAAGGTTGTTGCCCCGGGAAGGGTGGTTAGGCCTCTTGTGTGGGTAGTGGGGGAGGGGGGGTTAACACTTAATTACTATAGTGGTTAGACGGTTATTAACCGCTAAAGTGATTAAGGGGTTAGTGACCATTAGTTTGTTTGTTTTTATTGTAATGTTGCTGCCCACGGAGGAGAGGAAGATGAGGACAGCCTTCATCCTGGCAGGGGTAAGTGCAAATTTTATTTACTTTATGCTGGCTGGATAATGTTTTATTTTTAATCGGCACATGCACTATTATACAGATCTGGAAAATAGGAATTTTGCCCATTACTGTACTGTATGTGTTAGGGGGTGGGGGGCTGGGAGGGTTGTATTTATTGTATTGCATTGTAATGTTTTTTTGAATGGGGAAAAGCGCTATTAGCCACCTTTGGTTAATAGCACTTTTACCCATTCCTGTGTGAAGTTGTTGGTGCAGGGGTTGGGTGAAGGTGATAGTTGCCCCATGGTGGGTGTTTAGGCCTTGTGGGAGGGTAGTGTGAGGTGTTAAACCTTTCATTACCTTAGCGGTTGTAACCTCTAAGGTAATGAAGGGGTTAACATCTATTGCCACTCTCCCGAAGGCCTAATCATCCACCCTGGGGAAACTATAAGCTTTACCCACCCCCTGTACCAACAACAAATCAGTGCCTGCTATTTAACCCTTTAATTACCTTAGCGGTTAGCCACTAAGGTAATGAAACTGGCTTTAATTTTATTTTTACTACTTTATTTATACTTTACCAAAGACTGCTGGGAACTCCGGAAATGCGGGGGCCGTGGGCACCACTGGGGAACTTCGGGGACCTCCGGTACCAATCCTATGCAGTAAAACTAAAAGAAACTCCTTTTATGCATATTGAATTCCTTTAGCGCCACTCTTGAGCTGGCGAGAAAAGATTGCAAGTTTTTATAGTACTATATGCATATCGGAGTTTAGAGAATAGCAGTTTCTGGCAAAAAATGCGATTTCGGACATTTTTGGGCTTATTGCACTACTTGTTCTAGCCAAATTGTTAAAGTACTATAACAAGCCATTTTTGTGCGATATTGTCCTGTTATCGGAGCTTTGTGAATAGCTACACAGGCAATATCCCACTATAAGGGTATTTATAGTGCTATGTCACTTATCGAAGTATAGTAGCTTTTTTTTACTAGCAGTTTACCTCCCCTGGAGAGACTAGTTGCCGGTGCAGCAAATTAACAAGCAGCACTCCTGAATGAACAGGAGGTTTGAAAGGCAGGAAGTTGCCAGAGACATTGAGATTGTTTTTCACCAGCAGGGTAGAGAGACTCCTCCCAAACAGGAATGACCCTGGTTACTCTGGCCCCTAGAACTGCAGAAAGCAGGGCTGCAGGGACCAGCTGGGAATCACATCCAAGCAGAGGATTGCCATGAGGGCCAACAAGCTGCCGGACACAGCCTTGTCTTCAAGGAACCAGCGTTCCAACCCTGCAGAGGGATTATAGCTGTGTTGCAGTGTCCAGGGGGAGTTCCTGGACTCGTATGGGACCGAGTTCGCACAACCCATCAGATAAGGACTTTGATATTGCTGTTTTTATTATATCTCTAAGCATGAGTGTGTTTTAGGCTGGTAACTGGCGTAGCCTGCGTAGCTGGCCAGCCAATTAGAGAGGGACCTGCTGTGTAGCCAGTCTCCTAATACTAATACTCCTTGATAAAGGACTTAACGTCCGAAATGCGTAGGAGGATTTGTTCCACCTCCAAGGGTGATGTTTCTTGTTCATGTGCTGAATAAATAGACTTTTATTATCTACCACCTGGCTCCCTGGCAGTGCGCTGTTTCCTTTTTCTATTCGGCTTCTGGATCATCACTACACGGCTGGCACGCCATCATGACTCCCCCAGACTGTAGGACTTGGTAAGATTCTTCAATTGCTTATTTTTGATCATTTATGGATGAGTACCATTATTGTCAATTCCCTCCAATGAGGTTGCGTCATGGTGATATTTTTCATTTTTGACTGTTCCCTTCAGGAGAAGTTTATTGCACCTTTGGTCACTCACAGGTCATATTTATTTCTACCCACTCCAAGTACAGTTATCAAGCAGGAGTTTTTAAGATTATATGTTTGACAGTTTTTTCATGTTTGGAGCACCCATTCTCTACATATCTCAAGTTTCGTCCTAAAAGAGGATTAGGTTTTTATTTTATGATTTGGTTTTCTTAAAGGGACAGTGTGCCTAATGTTTAGTTGTTTCGTGGACAATAAGCCACTGTAGTTAAGTCTAACCCACTGTCTAAGCTTCTTACTGACCATGCTGCGAGGCCGTCCTACCGTGTCATATCCACTTCCTCTTTTGAAACAGGCTCTGACACACACCTTTTTTTGAGCTCCGCCCTTTGTCAACAAAGTATCACAAACAGATCTGTCGCTGTGTTACAAACAGCAGACTGTTTATTGCTCTGAAAGCTGTAACAATATGTTACACTTTATAGAGTTTCACAGACTGCAGCACAAAGTTAGAAGGCGTCCATTACGTTAGGCACACTATCAGGATTTTTACAGATTTATAACAAGAACACCAAACGATTGCCAGTTTAGGTAAGAATGTAGAATTACCGGTATACATTATAACGTGAAGTAAGAAGAGGGATCAGGAAAAAGCCACTTCGGATGTCCCTATATCAAGTGGAATAAATGAAAAAACAGGCTGATAATGATGGGTGCTGCAGGCAAAAAAGCCCAGTCAGTGAACAGCATAGCCAACACAGATAGCCAAGCACACCACAAAGAATATTAAGGAAGCAATGAATGCAAAAAGATCATGTTAATGACTACACAGGTCCAAGGTATCCAACGTTTTGGTGCAGTGCAACTCTGAGGAGCTGCTGTCTCTGTGAGATAGAGAAGCAGTGCCTTTGGCTCCAACATTATAAAAGCCTTTATATTTCAGGGGCAGAAAAAAACCCGCTATAAAAAGAGGCATTACTCACTGGACTTAATATTATTATTTTTTTATTTTTTTTAAAAATATATGCAGCTTTTAATTACCTTTAATTTAAACTAATTACCTAAGCTGCCGATTGATTCACTCTGCCATGATTGATCAGCACAGATCCTGCTTCCCTGTGTTTATGTAATGGCTACCTTCAGTTTAAATCAATCCTTCAGTCAGTCAACTCAGCAGCTACAATGTACTCTTATATTACTAAGGTAATTGACTATTCTTACAGTTTGCAGCTCAGACAATGTTCTCCTGCTGGGAACATTGGCAACAAATGATCACAAACAGCAAAGTGTAACAGAGATCTTGCACTGCTTGGCAAGGGTGCTAAAACCTGCTATAGCAAGCAAAGGATGCTTAGAATAGGAAAACTCATAAAAATGGCATTAAGACTTGCATTTTTTTTAAATGCAGGAAGTATTATCTGATAGTACAGAACTTATTTATTTTAAAAAAAAACACGTCAGATATTTAATGTTTTTCTCAAAAACCTAAAGTTACAGAAATGCGAGAGAACTCTTTCTCTGTCAAACCTGACATTTTATCCCGCTCTGTGCATAATGGCGTATTCACTCCATAAGACACCTTGTAGCGCCAGAAGACACTCAAGTAGGTGTATTGTGGAATAGCTTTCTAGCAAATATGGGCCAAGGTGTTTTTTTTAATTTCCTTTTCCACCTCCCTACCTTTCGGTTTCCTCATCATGGGAGACTCTGCACTAGACTCTTTCATCTGAAAGTCCCAAAAAAATGTGAAATCCTAAAAATAAAAAATAAATATAAAAAAAGGTGAAATCCTAAATTTAAAAAAAAAAGGTATTTTTGGGTTTTAAGCCAAAACTGTAAGTGGGACTCCATGTCTCATATGTGTTTGACCTGACACTGAAGGTTGATGCATTTACTCCACATTCTCAAATATTTTTTTTTTTAATAAATAACTTTTGGTTATATATATATATTTATTTGTTGTATTTTGTAATTACAATCCTCAATGGTCACAAATGTGGAGAAGAGTAAAACAAATTAAACGTCAACTCTGGAACTCTGGACACTTTTGGAATTCCAAATATCTGCAGAGAAAATGGCAGGTTAAACGTTGCTTTTCTTATTATTTATCACTGACAGTGTTCACAACACTGTACCTAGAAATTGTCAGGCACAATATGTCCCTGTCCCATAGAGCTTGCAATCTCATTTTGGTGTTTGAGGCACAGGAAGATAATGTGACTTCTCCAAGGTCCTGACATCAGGTTATGATTCTCAGTCAGCGCCTTTACTTACTGAGCCCCTCCTTGCGCCCAGTGTGTTTGTATCTGTTTGTCGTTTTGTTAGCTGTGAGTCTGTACTGTAATAGAGAACTGCCAAGTTGTATTCCTGCATAATAAACAAGACAGATCATTTATCTAGATATTTTGTTTGACAAATAATATGTTGTCTTCTATGCTTTCTGTATTGCAGTAAGTAACTCCTGCAAAACGAATGCAGTTAGAAACATTTAGCTTATACTGGGAAGCAATCTCCATATTTTTGCTGTAAATGGACCATATTGTTACGCAGTGGTGGACCTACCTTTATAGAATATCTTCTGTAACACATTTGCTAATGCTCTGAGGACTGTGGTCAACACACAGAAGTCACATGATATGAACCCCTCTTTCTTCTATCCCAGTTGCCCTGTACAGAAAACAAATTCCCTGTCTCCTGTTCAGATCCCTCCCTCAGCTACAGGAGTTGATCAGACATCGGTACAGCATAAATAATGAGAAATATACTCACTGATATTTCCATTTCTTCAAACCCTCCATGATCAGTAGTTGATTTCCCATTAGGTCCGGGCCTAGGGCGGTAAAATTTTAGGGTGTAGAAATGTCTGCCCCTAGATACTTTTGCCGTGCTCTCGGGCCTATCGGACCTAATGGGAAGTCATTTTATCTGTTGAGGCCGGCTCCTTACCCAACGCCCTCCTTCTGGTCACCAACTAGACGTCATGTGTCTCGTCGCTATGGCTAAACAACGTCACATCAAATGACATCACGTTACCATGGCAATGTGACACCGTGTGACGTCAGGTTGGTGACGTCCGCGGCGTCATTTGACGCTGCGGTTCAGAAGGACAAGGAGGGCAGCAGCAAAGGAGGCTGCCACAACAGCTGTGCCTATGGGCAGCGGATTTTGAAATCGCCACTTTCCATGGTAGTCAATACTGATGGGCTATAGCTCCTCCTCTTAGCTGGGGTAGGACAATAAAGTTCTGACACCGGTATAAAGGAGATGGGTCCTCATCCCTGGTCACTTATTTATTTATTTTTATTTATAAAATATTTTACCAGGAAGTAATACATTGAGAGTTACCTCTCGTATGTCCTGGGCACAGAGTTAAGACAAATAATACATGGTTACAAATACAGTTACATAAATGAACAGGGTATACATTATATACAAGACATTGCATGCAGAGTTAAAGAAACTATATATTATGGGCGTATGAAACAGTTACAGACCAGATTAAAATGTGAGACAGCCTTAGATTTGAAAGAACTTAAACTGGTGGTGGCTGTGAGAGTCTCCGGTAGGTTGTTCCAGTTTTGGGGTGCACGGTAAGAGAAGGAGGAACGTCCGGATAATTTGTTGAGCCTTGGGACCATGAACAGTCTTTTGGAGTCTGATCTCAGGTGATAGGTGCTGCATGTGGTAGGGGTGAGGAGCTTGTTCAGATAGATGGGTAGCTTGCCCATAAACATTTTTAAGGCAAGACAGGAAAGGTGAACTTTGCGCCTAGACTCTAGTGATGACCAATCTAGTTCTTTGAGCATTTCGCAGTGATGTGTGTTGTACAGCACCGACAAAGTTTATTAAAGCAAAAACCGCACGGCAGGATGCGTGGCGGCAGCGTGGAGTAGCATTGACAAGCGGCTCGTTCGCGTGACGTCGGTGACGTCACAGTCACGTGAGCGCCCGGCTTCCCCGGCTTCCCCGACTCCCCTGAAGGTTTGAAGTGAGGTAAGCGGGGGAGCGGGGAAGCAGAGGGGCACAGCAGGCGCAGCTAGGGGGTCGGGAAGGTATGTAAATTGCGCGCGGATTGGAGGGGGGGGGGAACGGAGGGGACGCGGCTGGATGCGGCTGATGCGCTGACTATTCTCAGCACCAGCCGGAGTAAATCCCGGTGAACCGGCGGCATTTGCTCTAATAAACTTTGTCGCTACTGTAGTTGCATTGGAGAACAAAACGACAAATTGAATTGTAGAGGGTGTCAAGTTTGCTAAGGTGGATTTGAGGTGCTGAGCCATATACTATGTCTCCATAGTCAATAATTGGCATTAGCATCTGCTGTGCGATACGCTTTCTGACCAGGAGACTTAGGGAGGATTTGTTCCTGTAAAGTACCCCTAGTTTGGCATAGGTCTTGGTTGTCAGGGTATCAATGTGCATTCTGAATGTTAAGTGGGAGTCAAACCATAAGCCCAGGTATTTAAAACTAGTGACAGGGGTTAGGGTGGTGATGATTTAGCTAAATAGTAATCCAAATAGCACAGACAGGAAATACATTCCAAATAATAATTATGATAATCATAGTACTCATAATAGTAACAACGTTTCAGGTCCCTAATGAAAGGTCCATATGGGACCTGAAATGGAGAACTTCATTATAAACTTCTCAGTAGAGCTCTACTTTGTATTTCTGTCTGAGAGGACACCGGCACTTGGAAGAAATTGTTTAGCTCTTCTGCAGTGAAGTAAAGTATGAATTACTTGGTCTGAGTAGTGCAATGCTCTGAGATGTCTCCTCTCAACCTCACCGCTGTCAACTGCAGGAATCCAGGATCGGGATGGAGTATCGGAACTTGCGTCTTAAAGGCCAGAAGTAGAGGGAAGCTCTATGGGGTGTCTATGGAAAGGTTCACTTTGTCTGTGAACAATGCCTGTGTGGGCCAGTGATGCATCAGTATAGCATCTGCCTTGTCTCTCCTGATTTTGTATATCACCACCGGGAGTAATGGAATGAAAGGGAGCCTGTATATGAGAGGGAATGTCCATATGAGTGACGGCATCCCAAACAGTGGTTTCAGGGTCCTGCCAACGAGCCGAAGTGAGACATCTTTTTGTTTGACTGAAGCCATCAAGTCTATTGATGGGTGACCCTATCGTACTACTATGTCCATGAATACTTGTGGACACAACTCCCATTCTCCTGCTGGGACAGTTTGTCTGCTCAAGAAATCTGCATTTATATTTTGGTGTCTTGAAATGTAAGTTGCTGAAAGATGGGGAACTGCCTGTTCTGCCCATGTCAAGATCCTTGAGACCTCTCTGAGGGTTTGTACACTTCGTGTTCCCCCTTGCCTGTTGATATAAGCCACTGCTGTGACATTGTCTAACAAAACTCTGAGTGGAAGGACCTTAGAACTGAACTCATTTTTCAATTGCGCTGAATATTGTGGGTATTTCTAGGATATTGGTGGGTAACTTGTTCTCTTTTTATGAACGACCACCCTTGGGCATCGGTGGGAAGTATGTTTCTGGCATGTGGAATCATAGACCTTCCTTTGTAAAGGTTCTTTGGTTTGAGCTACCAATGAAGACTTTGTCTTGTAGATGACAACAGTGAAATTCTGACTCGCGGTATTGGAAACTTGGTCCGGCTGTGTTGAATACAATTGACCTGTAGCCATCTGAGATGGAATCTGGCACATGGTATTACAACTATGATCGAGTTTAAAAGGCCTATTAGGCGCATAAACTGTAGGCGAGACAGACATTTTATTTTTAGGAAAGATTACACCTTTCCGATAATGTTGACCACTTTTACAGGGGATAAAGAAATGATTCCCTGTTGAGTATCGAACAGGACCTCAAGAAACTGAATCATCTGAGCAGGAACCATCTTGCTCTTTTCCATATTTGAGTCATCCTCACAATATTTATGATTGTGTTAATTTGTCCAATTACATTTGAGCCCCTGAAATAAGGGGACTGTGTATGAAAATGGTTGCAATTCCTAAACGTTTCATACAATATTATTGTTCAACCCCTTGAATTAAAGCTGAAAGTCTGCACTTCTATTGCATCTCAGTTGTTTCATTTCAAATCCATTGTGGTGGCATACAGAGACAAAATTATGAAAATTGTGTCAGTGTCCAATTATTTCCGGACCTAACTGTATATCCCTGCCTGCTTCGTTCTGGCATAGGGGAAATGAAGGGAGAATTTGGCAGTGTAGGCCGTATATTATTGGTTTTTAGCCCTGTTTACAACCCCGCCAGTGACCCCCTATATATCGGGGTCTAAAATTGAGCAAAGCACAGCGTATGGACGGGATAAACACATATATATGCACGCCCAGGGGGACCGTCAATGTCCTAGGTCCCTAAAGTTGCCTGGATCAGTGCCACTTATTGGTTACAAGACTGCTTAGTGCAGGTGGGGAGGGGGGGCAAGTCCTAATTGGTTTAGGATGCATGGATAGCTGCTGGTGAAAGTTGCCTAGTGTAACAGAGGTCCAGGCAGTGTATTATGTAACGTGTATTCTTGCCTGCTTGGGTCCCAGTACGTGGGCAACCTAAACCAACTAAAGAAATCTTCCAACTTTTTTCAATTTTGAGTGCCCGCTGCCTTATTCAAGGACTACATACCAGATCCCCCAAAGGAAGTTTCCCTGACAACATTTGGTACATCACTTCAACTTCCAAGAGTTGGTAAGTATGAGTGATTATCTAATATTAATCTAACCATTGGAGTGCCAATAGGAAATAAGATCAAGGTTGCTCTTTCATTATGACCCTTAAATGTGATGCTTGTGTGTCATAATGACTTGGGCAAGACTGATATTGCATGTACATTTGTATTACATTTACATTTGTTAAAATACCACTTTTCTATGCTAAGCAGCAAAGGCTGCAAAAAAGCAAATGTGTTCTAGGGCAGCATATATTGTGACAGACTGTCTCAATCTAGTTAATAAGTCATGTTACCAAATCTCTTTACAAACATTTGGGCATAGTTCATCAATTGCATTGCTCCCACTTGGCACAGAATTTAGTTGTTGGTTAGGAGGAAAATGTTCAAGTTTCATTGAAACAACAAATCAGAACGGATACCTCGAATGGTGAGGCCTTACAATTTAGAATTTGGTAGAATCACAAAAAGTAACGATAAACTCAATATTTATCGAATTTGCCAAGGCCCGTTATGTCAAGTCTTTACGTCTTTTCTTTGCAACTATCAAGAGGCAACATTGTGTTCCATAGGAAGGCATTCAAAACACATACCTAATACTGTACTTGGAAACTGAAGTGCCATCTCAGTACTGCTTCAGCATTCTTTAAAGGCAGATCTGGATGTTCAGCCAGGTCAAGTAACACTGAGAGGACCTTCGCGTCGAATTGTGCTCAAAAGATGCTTGGCTGTCATAGAGATTGGGACAGTTGCTACCACCGTGAATCCAAAGAAGTCAAGATAAACCTGAAGATTTTCTATAACATATACTGTAGTCTGCTTTGTTATTAGATATATAGGGGGAAAAGATCTGCTTTATTGATACTTGCACAGAAACAAGTGCACGTGGAAGCTTGTAAACCCCTCACTTATTTTGGGGCAATTTATTTATTTCTTGCATCCCTCTAGAGCAGGCCTGCACAACTTGTAAAGCGAGAAGGGCCGAACTGCTCCAAGGAAAACAGATTCGGGCCGCACGGGTAAAATCATCATCATCATCATATCTCCCCCAGCACCTCATCATCATCCTCATATCTCCTCCAGCACCCCTCATCAATCTCTCCCAGCACCCATCATCATCCTCATATCTGCCCCAGCACCCCTCATCATCCTCATATCTCCCCAGCACCCCTCATCATCCTCATATCTCCCCCTGCACTCCTCATCATCCTCATATCTCCCCCAGCACTCCTCATCTTCATATCTCCCCCAGCACCCCTCATCCTCATATCTCCCCCAGCACCCCTCCTCCTCATATCCCCCCCTTCACCCCTCATCCTCATATCCCCCCCTTCAACCCTCATCCTCATACCCCCCCTTCACCCCTCATCATCAACCTTTGCGACACTTACCCACTATCTCACACCCCCATCTCTCCCCCTCACCCATACACAATATTCCCCCTCCACATAACGCACAATACCCCCCTACAGCCCACACACATCCCATCCCCCTGCACCTCACCCCCCCTGCACCTCACCTCACATCACACCCCTGCACCCCACCTCACCCCCTGCACCTCACCCCCCTGCACCTCAGCTCACATAACCCCCCCCGCACCTCTCCTCACATCACTCCCCTGCACCTCTCCTCACATCACCCCCTGCACCTCTCCTCACATCACCCCCTGCACCTCAACTCACATCACCCCCTGCACCTCTCCTTACATCACCCCCTGCACCTCTCCTCACATCACCCCCCTGCAGCTCTCCTCACCCCCCCTGCACCGCTCCTCACATCACCCCCTGCACCTCACTCTCCCCCCTACACCTCACTTCACGGCGGCAGGCAGGACTAACGCACTTGCAAACAGGAAGTGCCACACGCATACAGCGCGCAGTCCTGAGAGCAGGCGCGAGGAGGAGGGGGAGAGCAGGCTCGCGCGCAAGGAGGAGGGGGAGAGCAGCCTAGCGCGCAGGGTGAAAGCAGACTCGCAGGGGAGGAGGGGGAGAACGGTCTCGCGCGCGGGGTGAAAGCGGGCTCATGGGGGGAAGGCAGGCTCGGAAGGGAGGAGGACAGGGAAAGCCGCCGCGGGCCGCACAATGAGTGCAGGCGGGCCGTATGCGGCCCGTGGGCCGTGTGTTATGCAGGCCTGCTCTAGAGTATTTTTTCCCTTTTTTTGATAATAATCATTTTGCCAAACCAGCCTCTAGATGCCAATTTCTGTCCTGTCAGAGTTTATAAGTGTGCATCAACATAATGAAATATACTGTAGGGCAGGATATTTGATCCATTATTTGCATGGTATGTATGTTTGCATGTATATCTTTATTTATATAGTGCCTTTAATGGGCATAGCGCTTCACAGCAGTAATACACGTGAAAATCATATAAATAACAAATAATACAAATAGGAGAGATCGTGGGTTCCAAGTAATCGGATTCATGCAGCAAGAATGGTCAGGAACTTCCATTTGAATTTTCCAGAGAAGCTTTCATGGAGTCGCCCGGAGGTCGCTTCTAGAGGGGGGGGGGGTACTGTGAGGATTCGCTGTTCTGGTGCTTCTGCCCCCTTAACCCTTTCTGGCCCATCTGATCCCCATGGCACTCAAGAGTAGCAACCTAGCGGTGGTACTTATGCACGGCGCGCGGGTAGTGCGCGGGCCCTTTGGGCGTCTTCTGTCTCTAGGCATAGGGTGTGTTCCCGTTCCTCCGGTCTTGACGCGCGGTGTGCGATCTCCCCGTCGGTCTGTGGTCTCTGCCTCTCGGTCCCGTCCCCACCCTGACATCAGGACTACGCTGCGCGGTTGTGCTCCTCGTTCCGCCACTGTTCCCGCGGGTCCCGCCTCTGGTCTCCGCACCCATACTGGTGCGGGTGTCGCCAACATGATGCGTGGGTTGTGCGTGGCGCGCACACTGATGTGGTCGCAATTGGCTGTGCAATTGGATGCAACTGCATGATCCAGCAGCCAATCAGGAACCGCAACCCCACTTCCTAGTTGCCTCCCATTGGTGGGAGGTCCTTTAAATATGCTCTCAGAACTCTCAGTCATTGCCGAGCATAACTCCAGTTTTTCTGACGCTGATACTCACTACTCTGTGCCTGTCTGCTTGTACCTTGCTGCCTGACCCTGCCTGGAACTTACCTTGTGATACTCTCCTGCGCTGACCTTGTCTTTGGATACGACTGCTCTACTCTCTCTTGCACTGACCCTGGCATTGGAATACGACGACGCTGCTCTCTCCTGCACTGACCCTGGCTTTGACTCTACGACTACTCTACACTCTCCAATCCTGACTCTGGCTACATACCCCAACGATCCACTATTCTATACTCCTAGTATACTCTACTCGGCCTGCACGACTATCCTACACTCTAGACGCGCCCTCGCGGTTGTGGTCGGCATTCTGTACCAATCCCTACCTCACCCCCGCGGTCGCGCCTCGTTTGTGATTACCTAGTCTATAGTCTCAAACCAGCTTAGCCATTACAACCAACCTCACACTGATGATACCCATCAAGGTTGAAACATGTCTGTGAGTGGGTTTAATGGCTTTGCATCTCATCCCAGCCTCTGTCTAAAAGCTGTGTTTAAAACAGCATGCATTGACTTGAGGATTTGCTTGTATAATACGAGCTTGAGACAAAAGGTGGCACTGAGTGCTCATTTGCATGTCATTTCCCAGAATCCTTTGCTGCAGTGGAAGCGGTGTATGCTGGGCGATAATGGGGAAAGACAGGTTTGCAGACCTGTCTAAGACATGCAAATGAACATACAGTAATATTTACATTTGCTATATATATATATATATATATATATATATATATATATATATATACACACACACATACACATGTGTGTGTGTGTGTGTTTTGTACAAACTGTTTTGAACAGAAAAACAATGGAAAATAATAAAGGGACTTATTGTGAGATGCTTTTTATTCCCCCACATACTTTAATCAGAATTAGGGAAAGGAAAAAGTAATTTTGTTGTATGTTAATGCTTAAAATGTATCTACTAGTGTGTGTACAGTATATGTATGTGTTTGTGGGGGTGTAATATTCATGCATGTGTTGCGGCTCTCTGAATATTTTGGACAAATATTTTTTTTAGAAAATGGCTCTTCTTCCTTGAAAGTTTTCAGACCCCTGACTTAGAAGAATTCTATAAATATAAAATCAACATATATAATCAACTCAGCTGCTCCGAATATCTTGGTCCCTTATGGTATGCCATATCTCCTCAGTGCAGCAGTGTACGAGTAAGCAGCTCTGCGGCCACACGGGCATTACGTTACCCGATTTAGTATCACTAAACAGCCCAGCACTGCGCTTATTACCTTTACCATTCTAGTGATTATAGGTGTACAGCACCCTTGTACCTGCGCCCAGACTTAGGCGCATACAATACCAGTGGACATATAACTGGAGCAACTACAGTACTATTTTTGACACATGCACGTACTGATATACAACGCATGCGCATCCCGCAATACACTGGGTTTTCTTGAATATGTGATCTATAGACACAGCGTACTGTGTGTACATATGTCTAACCACTATTAAACGTTATATCATACACCCAGTACTCCCTGTGCCCGCTATTTACCTGTAAACGGGCCGCCCAAACAGTTAACTTCACGCACTGTTTTGGCGCATGCGCAAACGCATGTTTCAACAGACACATGCACGCACTGATATACAACGCATGCGCAACCCGCAATACACTGGGTTTTCTTTAATATGTGATCCCTAGGCACAGCGTACTGTGTGTCACTATGTCTAACCACTATTAAACGTTTTTATCATACACCCAGTACTCCCTGTGCCCGTTACCTACCTATAAACGGGCCGTCCAAACAGCTAACTTCACGCACTGTTCCGGCGCATGCGCAAACACGTGCTTAAACAGATACGTACACATTCAACTTATATGACGCATGTGCAGTTTACACACTGCGTGGATGTGCTGTGTGGATATATTGCAAGTATCTGTAGAGCCTATACTGACAAATAGGTCACAGGGTTAATATACCCATTTAGACTGATGATATCTAGAGCATCTACTCAGATCCATTGAAACCTCACAGGGAGACAGAATTAGTGTACACTACTATTGCCAGTAATTAGGATTTTTAACATACTAACTATTCTGCCTACCCGTTCATAGGTCTCTCCCCATGATACTGTGATGCCCTATAAACAACCTTAGTCATCACTTTTTCTAGGCATTTGCTAGAGTAAATGGGGTTTTCACCCCCAGTGACCCTACAGTGTATACCTACACTATTCTAGAAACTGATCCTATTGGTACATGAATTTAGTGAGCAAATATAGTCTTGACACAACTCAGTTCAATTACCTGGAGCGCAGTGAGACGCTTGACGGAGTTTGGATAGACCAACAGTAGTCTATTTTTATTCAGTATACAGCACATCACTATATACTGTTTTATTTACACCATTACATGGATATTTAATAAAGTTTAATTTCATACACTACATCCACCCCTGACCGTCTTTATTTTTAGGTCTGCGGTGCGCCTATTTAAAGGGGATTCTTTGGTGTACCACTCTCGGTACACATTGTTTGTCTGAGGAGTAAAGTATTCAGTAGTACAACTGAATGCGGGACAAAACCATACCAGGACCCAAGATGCAAAACCTGCGCAATGCTCTACACAGCGGACACAATACAAATACCACACAAGAATCGGGAATACAAAATCAGAGGAGGGTTCACCTGTTCCTCCAGCAATGTCGTGTACCTCATCATGTGCATGAAATGCCCAGGGGGCTGCTACTACATAGGTGAGACAGGACAGGGGCTAAACAAGAGAATGAACCTGCATTGCCACAGCATCATACGCGGAACAAGAGACAGTCCTGTTGGCGAACATTTCTCTGACTCTGGCCATAAGATGAACGATCTGAGGGTTGCCATACTCAAAGGTAATCTTAAAACCCCGAAAGAGAGACGGTTGCATGAATACAAATTTATGCAACTGTTCGGGACACTTAGCAGTGGCCTAAACAGAGAGTGAAATTTTATGAGTCATTACTGACACTAGCGAACTCTCTTCCCATGAGCGCTAAAGGCCATGTCTGTACATACTGTGCTATATGTATGCACACACAGCTGTCTCTCACACATACTAATACTCCTTATTTTTCCATCCATATACACCAATAGGGACCACATAGTATCCACACACACTTTTAGTTGTGCTACAAACTCTCACATTTCCACACCCACCCACACCATTTATATCCCTCTCACTCCACACACACCTTGTGTAGAGCACTGTTTATACTGTGGGCTCTCCATTCATTTTTATTCACACTGATACACATACACACTCTTTCTTCACTTGCTTTCAGTTACCCTTTGACACCTCTAGCCATAAAACACATCCACACCGGGGGAAGGACAAGCACAGATAACATTCCAAGAGACACTGTTTTTAAGTTATCCTTGCTTCATTCATTGTAACAACGCCGGAAGAAGAGATCAGTGTATCTCGAAAGCTCGCACAAATAAAAGCATTTCGTTAGCCACAGAACGGTATCATCTATTTATTTTTTGATTATTGAAGCTCGGCTAACACGGTACTGATACCTCTACATGTATATATATATATATATATATATATATATATATACAGGCATACCTCGGTTTAAGTACACTCACTTTAAGTACACTCGCGAGTAAGGACATATCACCCAATAGGCAAATGGCAGCTCACGCATGCGCCTGTCAGCACGTCCTGAACAGCAATACCGGCTCCCTACCTGTACTGAAGCTGTGCGCAAGCGGGGAGACTATAGAGCCTGTTACAACTGCGTTATTTACATCGGTTATGCACGTATATGACGATTGCCGTACAGTATATGCATCGACAAGTGGAAAAAAGGTAGTGCTTCACTTTAAGTACATTTTCACTTTACATACATGCTCTGGTCCCATTGTGTACGTTAATGCGGGGTATGCCTGTGTGTGTATATATATATATATATATATATATATATATATATATACATGTAGAGGTATCAGTACCGTGTTAGCCGAGCTTGAATAATCAAAAAATAAATAGATGATACCGTTCTGTGGCTAACGAAATGCTTTTATTTGTGCGAGCTTTCGAGATACACTGATCTCTTCTTCCGGCGATGTTACAATGCTTCATTCATTGTAACATCGCCGGAAGAAGAGATCAGTGTATCTCGAAAGCTCGCACAAATAAAAGCATTTCGTTAGCCACAGAACGGTATCATCTATTTATTTTTTGATTATATATATATATATATATATATATATATAATTTTGTCACTTCTCTTTATTTTTCACTAAACAAGTCAAAGCCCTTATTAATGCATTATTTTAAGCACCATTGTATTCTCCATTGTATTCACTGTAGTTTACAGTGATTTTGTTTAAAAAACTAAATGCTTTTTGCGATTAAGAGCACCTTATCACTATTAGTGGGGGGATCCCACTTGTTTTCCTTATTCTACAACCTGTTAAATACAGTACAAATCGTCTTGCAACATAAATCAAAACCTGTGCATAGAGTTTCTAATTCTCAAGCGTTTATGTGCTCTCTGCAAGCCCTGCATTACTCTGTAAATGCTGATAAATATATGCCATTGGCTGTCAACACTGCCTAATCTCCTGGCAGTTAAGATTTCATCTCTGTCTCTGACTTTACCTATGTCAAACAGTATCTAAGCAAACAGCAGACTAGTCTTGCATTGGAACCTTTTACCTACAGGGACAATGTTACACTGTTATGCGTGTCACTATCTGTTCTTGCCTATGCACTGCCTGGTTTCATAACTGTTTCACGGGTTCAAAAGGTTGTAAAGGCATTGCAAGTTTTGTAAGCTTGAGTTTGTCGCTTATGTTTAGTTTCATGAAAAAAATAACATTTTATTTTCTTATTTTAGCCAGTTCGTAAGCTAACATTGCTCATTCTTAGTTTATATTGTGACGGTAGAATATTTGAGTTATTGTGGTGCATTTTAAAATGAGCTGCTACAACCGTCACTGTGTAGAAACACCAGCTCTCCCATCAATGAGTATGATGAACACACCTTGGAGAGGAGTCAGGCAGTGTGTGTCTCAGCTGCATGCACTTACAAAGGGGGTTACACCTGCATAGCATCAATAGTGTCCTATCTCAAGTTGGCCCCTGTTGGGAATACACTCTGCTTTCTGGGATCAGTATCCTTTTCCTGTATACTGCATACTTTGCCAATGCATATGTAACACCCTTCCCCTACCTTACGGGAGATCTGCATGTTACGTGTGCTCTGGTGCTGGTTGGCTCATCTGCAGTAGGCCAGGAAGCCTTAGACTCCGCGGTGGTAGTGGGTAAAGCAACGGGACATATCAGTACAGCACCTCCACCTGTAGGGTAGCTGCTGGAGGCAGGTAATATCCCTGAAGGAAGCCCTTTTCCAGTAATGACACAAAGAAGTGGAGACGTTCACCTTTTATTTGACGGGCCAGGACCCGATTCCATTTCTTGCATGAGAGGTGCTTCTTACACCGACCATCATATAATATCTTCCCTCGCATCTTGCATCTTGCATCACCGTTATTCCCTGACTAGGTCCCCCAAGGGCTTGAGGACCTTGAGGCTAGTCGCCACCCTGATGGGGTAAGGCAAAAACCACCTCATTCACTGGCGAGCAGGCTATATCCTGGAATCGTCGTCTCTAAATTTGGGTTAGGAGCCTCTTATATACCCAGGGAGGGGTTAGTAACTGCCCCAAACTGGGCAGGTGTTAGAGGAGATCCCGGTGTCACACCATACCATGTTTGACCCCATAACACCCCCCTTCCTCCTCAGGCATGATGCTCCCAGCTGCCATCCATCCTGCACCTGGCTATGGCAACAATATAGCCAACAGACTCACATCCTGGCCATGTGAAGGGATTTAACCCTGACACTGTCTGCACTTACCAGGACTTACATGCCAGGGCCAGGAAACACATAGCATGGGGCACTAGGCTACACATATTAGATCAGGAGTTTACTAAGGACGTTCTGGTTGGGGCTGATTCGATTATGCTCCAGAGCTACGTATCAGAACATATCTATACACTTAAACATATTTACAGGATTCATGTTGAGGCCCTCTGCCAGAACTCTTAGGAACCTGCTTCTAGAACACTACGTGGAGCTATATATACCCTTCTATCTCCCTAAAGTAACATCACTGGTCACAAGACATCCTACATCACATGATGGGGAGAGGCAATACCAAAGGGATCCCATCCGGTTAACCCATTAAGGCTGTTGACCCCTTACGTGAATAAGTAATCCCCAGCAGGGGGAGGGGGGCTATAATAATAATAATGGAAATGTCTTTCTCACGCTGGTCTCTATTCCATGTAGTTGAGAAGCTTAGAGCTGGATATCTTTTTGCCGCACTATTCTAATAAAGTCTTATACTAGACATTATAGCATGATAAATTGTTTTATTTGCAGGATGCAAAGCCAAGTAACAGATCAACTTCAACTGAAAGAATTGGAAGTGTACAGTCTGCCTTGTTAACTATCACCACGATTCTGGCTGTAATGCCTGGAGGGAACTGTTTCAGCATTGGCAACTCAAAAAGACTTACCAAAATGTCAGTGTGAAAAAGGAAAGAGTACATAATGGTTATCTCTGTGCCTGTAAGTAAATATGCATTTTACTAACATAATATTTGCATTGTATTGCATGCAATGTAAACAGAGTAAAAACAAAAAAGGAGATAAGTAAACATATAACCTTAGAGTTCCCCCATAGAGGAACGTTGAAGATTTTCTATAGCAAAGCATATGAATGAAATGCATGAGTGTTGTTTTGGCTACAAGTATATTTGGTTCATGTAGTACTTCTGGTAAATATGACAACTCATTCTTCATGTGACTACACATCTATTTGTAAGAACACCGAGTCTGCTATTAGTTTTTGTGAAGAATATGGCAATTTTATTATGAATTATTCATTCTAATGAGCTAATTCTTGCAATACATCAGATGATAATATGGTGTAGTACGGGGGTGCGCAAACTGGGGGGCGCAAGATTTTCTGGGGGGGGGCGGCGCGGCAGTTATAGAGGTCCCGCTCTCTCCCCAAGGCATTTAAATTAAATGCTGGGGGACCGCGCTAGGCCTCCATAAAACACTTACCTTCCAGCGACACGTCGTCATGGTAACCCGACGTCAAATAATGCCGTGGGGTCATGTGATGGCACGTTGCCATGTGTAGTATGTGCTATTTGCATTATCATAGCTCTTTCCTTTTTGGGAAATAGTGGTGGAATTGCGTTATGCACAATCCAGGCACATGTAAAATAAAAATATCTGTTCAGAAATTATTTTTTTAAACTTACTGTTAGAATATGCTTTGGTCAAGGACCATCACCGATAAATATTCTATTTTCAAATTGGTATGACCTTTGTCCTAAAAGAATAAGTGCACTCATAATATTAACCCTGCAGTGCACAACCATTTAAATACCATAAAAACAGTCTGATATTGCAATGATTTATTTACCTATAGAGGTGCATGCTCTTTTACCCATAGTTTAAATGAACATGTAAGATAGCTCCCTAGATATCCATGTATACATATCCATTTCAGTCCAGTTATACACAGTTCAGTGCCTAGAGGTGTGATGCCTGGAAGAAAAGGTGAATATCCTCACGAGAAAAGTGACATTTTATAGAAAGGTGCAATCCCACCCATAATCAACTCTACATCATATGAAAGACTGGCCAATTACAAGGACTGAACTACTGACACATTTTCCAAACAAATCTAAAAATCAGGAAGACTCTGGGGGAGATGCATTAATCTCCAGTAAGTGTTATCTCATGTCAAAGTCAATTGCCGTTTAGGTGGAGGTGAAGAACTCATATTGGAGGATAAGGAATCCAAATACCTAGTGAGGTCAGTGACAGTCTTTAAACTGGAATTACAGCTTCATCTGATTATATTCATCCATGTTGTTCTAAACCAGGGAGCAGGGATTTTCAGAAGGACTTTGTCTCACATAGAAAGATTTTAAAAAGTTTTGGACAGGCTAGTTAAATCAGTTATTAATAGTGTCTTGAATTAAAATGTGATAGTGATGATGGGGCACTATCGCACATAAACTCTCATTAAAGTAGATTGTAGTTTCTGTGCGATAGTGCTTGATTGGCACTTTCACAGTTTAATGAATCAGCCTCTGAGAATCATTTGTTAAAAATATTTATCATAGTCTTAGCGGTTAAAAAAGGAAGGAATATATTTTACCTACAGTATGTTGAAAATAGTAATATTTTGTGAAAATATCCTGAAATTATAAATCTTTATTGAAACATAAAATGACACAAAGAAGTGCCTTATAGTGTATGTCATAGTCTTAGCTGTCTATTTAAAGAGGAATACATTTATTTTAGCTGTGAGGGAAACTAGAGATAACAAAAGTGGGAATGTTAGAAAAGATATGAAAGACTCCAATGGGACATCACGGGAAGACATTAGCTAGAATTGTCAGTCATTGTGATGTCATAGGAGGGAATGAGACATACTGAAATGGTAAGGTCAGGAGCTCTTTCTTGGACATGTTTATATATTACATTCCTACCCTCCTCTCACATTTAGTTGCTTTTGGAGCCTTCACCAGAACATGGCCAGTATATATATATAATATATATATATATGTAATATATATATATATATTATATATATATATATATATATATATATATATATCAAATAAAAAGATCACTTGTGAGCACATTCACATGTCTTAGGCAGGTATGCAACCCTGCCTTTCACCCTTATCCCCAGCATACAGTGCTTCCACTGCTGCAAGGGATTCTGGGAAATGACATGCAAATGAGAACACAGTGTGTCACCTTTTGTCTGAAAATCCATTGTTACATGGAGCCCATATAAGCTAATGCTCGCTGTTAACACAGCTTTTAAAGCACAGCATGGGAATCTGATGCAAACCAGAGCATCAGATCGAGTAGGTTATTGGGGCTAATCGAGGCTCCAGAAGGGCGATTTCCTCTAAAAATCCTCCAGCCAGGAAAAGTTGTTGTAAAGGTGGTGAGAACCTGCCGAGTAGGCAACGCGAGAGGACTTAGAAAAAAAATGGATTAATATCAGCACCGGTGGCCCCCGACATGAATCCCATGCAATAAAAATGCATTTACAGGCAACTTCATTACTTTAGCGGCTAACCGCTAAGGCAATGAAAGGGTTAACCCCTCCCGTTACCCTCCCACCAAGGGCAGAAAACCCCTTCACCCACCACAGCTACCTACAACAAACAATAAAAACACAACAATACTAATACCCACCTCCTCTACCCCCACATGTTTGATACCAGAGGCCGTTGGGGTCCAGGGGTCTTCAGGTGGTCCCTGCAGGTGTCTTGGGGCCCTTCGGTGGTCCCTGTGGATGTCCGGGGGTCCTTGGGTGGTCCTTGTGTATATCTGGGGGCCCTCGGGTGGTCCCCAAGGGTGTCTGGGGGCCCTCAGGTGGTCCCCACGGGTTTCTGGGGGCCCTCGGGTGGTCCCCAAGGGTCCCCGCTGGCCTGCGTTACCAATCCTATAGCAAAATAAAAAATGTGGAATACATTGAAATAAACACGTACAGTACAGTAATGGGCAAAATAACTATTATCCAGATATGGATAATAGCTCATATGCCCATTATAAAATCAAACATTAGCCAGCCAGCATAAATAAAGTAAATAAAACTTTCTACTTACTCCTGGCATCATGAAGGGCATCCTCATCAGCATTCTCCAGGTGCATGTCCTCCATTGCCAGAAAGAATACAAGAAAAAATACAATCTAATGGCCCCTAACCCCATAATCACCTTAGCGCTTAATAACCGCTATAGTAATTAAGGGGTTAACCCACCCTCCCCCGCTACCCACCCGGGAGGCCTAACCACCCACCCCAGTCACTATACCCACCCCTTGCCATTAATTGGCATACTGGTACATATATTATGGGCATGATAAGCCACTATAGCAGTCAATGGTCACCTTAATAAAAAAGCATGGAGGCCAAAAATACACAATAATAAAAGATATACACAAGCACCTAAACACCCCAATTAAATAAATAAAATCTCTAGTCAACCAGTTAAATAAATAAAAGCACTAGTCAAAAAATTCAATAAATAAAAGCACTAACCAACAAAACAATTAATTCATTGTAAACACTAGCCAACAAAAACATTACTGAATTGAAACCAGTAACCAACAAATAATTAATTTAAAACGCTAACCAATCCTAAAATGTTCTAAAAACAAGTCATCCAAATGCTTAACAATTTAATCCAAACAATAACCAGAAATCAAAAAAATAACAATCAATAGAAAACAAGCATTTGCCAAAAAATGCATTGGCTGTCACTGTATGTATCTGTATCCTAAAGGGGCAGAGATTAATACATTATCAGTCAATGGCAAGCAAATACATAAAATATAAATAAATACAATTAAAGAACCTGAAAAACAAAACCAATTTCATACATTGAATATTTTACTTACCTTTAGAATTCTTCACCCACTGACTCCCGGCGTATCTGCAAACTCTTGTACTGCGACGTCATCACCCACAATTCAATGCATCCACCTTGAAGACCAGCATCAGGTAAAAAAAAAATCTTTCTTTTATCTTCTTTCACTGTCTTCTATCTTCATCTTTAATTATTTTTAGGTTTTCTTTAATCTTCTATCTTCTTTCTTCATCTGTTTTCTATCTATCATCTTCTTTCTAATCCGTTTGGACGCTTTATCATGTGCCCACCTCCTTTTTTTCTTTTTTTTAAGGAAGTGACGTCATCTCCAAGGGAGGTACATCACATCCTTAAAACCACATGGCTATATCACATGGTATTATAGCCAATGGGATTGAAGACAATCCCATTGGTTGCTGTACCATGTGATAGGTCACATTAGTTCAAAAGGATGTGACATCACTTTAAGGGATGACGTCAAGGTGGATGGCATTGGATTGCGGGTGATGACGTCGCGGTACGAGGGTTTGCAGATACGCCGGGAGTCGGAGGGTGAAGACTTCTAAAGGTAAGTAAAATATTCAACGTATGAAATTTTTTTGTTTTTCAGGTTTTTTTATTTTATTTATTTATTTTTATATATTTGCTTGCCCATTAACTGATACTTTATTAATCTGTGCCCATTTAGGGTACAGATAAATACAGTGACAGCCAATACATGTTTTGCCAAATGCTTGTTTTCTATTGATTGTTGTTTTTTCTATTTGTGTTTATTGTTTGGATTAAATTGTTATGTATTTGGTAGGTTTTTAGTACATTTTAGGATTGGTTAGCGTTTTAAATGTATTAATTGTTTTGTTGGCTTCTGGTTTAAATTAATTAATTAATTGATTGGTTGGCTAGTGCATTTATTTCTTTTAAATATATTTTGGTTGTTTGCTTGTATTTATTTCTGGTATTTCTTTTGTGGTCTGATTTTTTGTATTTAAATTGTTAATTCTGGTGTTTATTTGGTATTTGCTTTATTGATTGCTGGTAATTTTGTTGTGTTAATGTGTTTATTGTTTTTATTAAATTTGATATTGTTGGTGGTTGTTTATTTTTGAGGTTGACCATTGACTGTCATAGTGGTCATATATGGGTATGAGATACCACTGTGCCAATTACAGCTCAACCCCATTATAGCGCGATCCATTACAACGCGGTCTGAGTGTGGCTCCCAATTTATAAACATCTCCAAGAGTTTTTTGTAATAACATTTCAATGACTTACCTGGCATCTACAGCTCTCTCCTTTCTGCAGCTCTCTCCTTCATCAGGCTGCATCCACGTACACAGCTTTCAATTTGACTTTCGAGCGCAGAGGAAGGTCCCATGACCCTTCCCTGACCAATGTGTTTATAGAGTCAAATTCATCACACCAACTTTGTGGTTTAGCAACTAGAGAATTGCTGCTACCATATAAAGTGTCATGGGTTCGATTCCCTCATGGTATGGTATCATTTATAAACTATTATTTTATTTTTATTTTATTTATCATTTATAAATGATTATTTTATCATTTATAAATTATTATATAAAATAATCATTTATAAATTATCGCATACCATACCATAATTTGAGGTCCGGGGACCCTCTGCTTCCTGAGAAACAGGCCCCGTTATGGGGTGCTGGTACCTCCTATGCTTTTAAATCCCATGGTCACGTGACGTGAGACATTTAAATACATAGGAGATACCGGTACCCCGGCCTGTATCTCGGGAAGCAGGAGGTCCCCGGACCTGAAATCAACGTGGTTCTGCTCCGGAGACTCCCTGCTACAATACACTAGTATTAAAATTAAAATCTTGCGATCGCAGGCGAGATATACGCTGGCCAGATTGCTAAAGATCGCTGGGGGAGCATCACATTGCTGGCTACTCACCAGTTTTGCACATTTTTCTATCACAGGTATTCGGGGCTTTCTGAATACCGTGATAGCAATGCTGTAAAAATACTGCAAGGCAACTGGTGTCGTCTGCGGTCTGCAAGGCCCCAGCGGTTATCCCGTCTGCTTAGGTCACCGGATCAATGGTGTCCTTACGCGGACTGAGGCCAGTGTCGGCAGCCGAATCGGTAGTCTACCCATACAGGCTAGGGTGGGTATCGGCATGTCCGAGTATGTCCGTCCTCTGTGCGTGATTCACTGCCAGTGCTCAAGTCTCGCGAGACTCAAGTGACGACACAGCAAAAAAGCCGATTCCAGTCTGGGCTATTGCACCTATTGTTGCTGAGAGATTTGTAGGCTTTTCAATTAAGTAGTCTTGGATTTACTATTTTTAATAAATGTGTTTTTTATATTCAGTAATATATCACCTGTTTTTTGTGAGGCTTCTACGGCATTTTTTGTTTGCATCGTTATTTTTCTGGTTTTATTTATTTATTTATTTATAAAATATTTTACCAGGAAGTAATACATTGAGAGTTACCTCTCGTTTTCAAGTATGTCCTGGGCACAGAGTAAAACAAATAGTACATGGTTACAAGTACAGTTACATAAATGAACAGGGTATACATTATATACAAGACATTGCGTGCACAGTTAAAGAAAATGTATATTATGAGCGTCTGAAACAGTTACAGACCAGGTTAAAATGTGAGACAGCCTTAGATTTGAAAGAACTTAAACTGGTGGTGGATGTGAGAGTCTCTGGTAGGTTGTTCCAGTTTTGGGGTGCACGGAAGGAGAAGGAGGAACGTCCGGATACTTTGTTGAGCCTTGGGACCATGAATAGTCTTTTGGAGTCTGATCTCAGGTGATAAGTGCTGCAGGTGGTAGGGGTGAGGAGCTTGTTCAGGTAGCTGGGTAGCTTGCCCATGAAGAATTTAAAGGCAAGACAGGAAAGGTGAACTTTGCGCCTAGACTCTAGTGTTGACCAATCTAGTTCTTTGAGCATTTCGCAGTGATGTGTGTTGTAGTTGCATTGGAGAACAAAACGACAAATTGAATTGTAGAGGGTGTCAAGTTTGCTAAGGTGGGTTTGAGGAGCCGAGCCATATACTATGTCTCCATAGTCAATAATTGGCATTAGCATCTGCTGTGCGATACGCTTTCTGACCAGGAGACTTAGGGAGGATTTGTTCCTGTAAAGTACCCCTAGTTTGGCATAGGTCTTGGTTGTCAGGGTATCAATGTGCATCCCGAATGTTAAGTGGGAGTCAAACCATAAGCCCAGGTATTTAAAACTAGTGACAGGTGTTAGGGTGGTGTTAGCGTTGGTTCGAATCAGGAGCTCAGTCACTGGAAGCTTTACAAATTTAGTCTTGGTCCCAAATACCATTGTTACAGTCTTGTCAGTGTTTAAAAACAGTTTGTTTTGGGAAATCCAGTTTTCGAGTCTCAAAAAGTCAGACTGAAGTATGTGTTGAAGGTCAGAGAGGCAATGACTGTGTGCATATAGGATTGTGTCATCTGCATACATGTGTATTGAGGCTTCCTTGTGAGAGAGAGAGAGTGTGTGTGAGAGAGAGAGAGTGTGTGAGCCAGAGAGAGTGTGAGAGAGAGTGTGAGAGAGAGAGTGTGAGAGATAGAAAGTGTGAGAGATAGAGAGTGTGAGAGAGGGAGAGTGTGTCTGGGAGAGGGAGAGTGTGTCGGAGAGAGTCAAAGAGTCAAAGAGAGGGAGAGAGAGTCAGTCAGTCGGAGAGGTAGTCAGTCAGAGGGAGTCAGTCAGAGAGAGTCAGTCAGAAAGAGTCAGCCAGAGAAAGAGTCAGTCAGAGAGAGTCACTCAGAGAGAGTCAGTCAGAGAGAGAGTCAGTCAGAGAGAGAGTCAGTCAGAGAGAGAGAGTCAGTCAGAGAGAGAGAGTCAGTCAGAGAGAGAGAGTCAGTCAGAGAGAGAGAGTCAGTCAGAGAGAGAGTCAGTCACAGAGAGAGACAGAGTCAGTCAGAGAGACAGAGAGTCAGTCAGAGAGAGTGAGAGAGAGTCAGTCAGAGAGAGTGAGAGAGATTCAGTCAGAGAGATTCAGTCAGAGAGAGTGAGAGAGAGTCAGTCAGAGAGTCAGTCAGAGAGAGGGAGAGAGAGAATCGGAGATGCCAAGAGTCAGGAAAAAAACATTAATTTTATCGTTCTTTTTTTTTATACTGTACTTTTCGAAATAAACCTAAGTTTCTATGAAAATTGAAGTTTTAGTTTTTTTGCGGCCCACATAAACTTAAACCTTGTTTATTTGGCCCGTATTAGCCTTTGAGTTTGTCATGCTTGACCTATAGGAACTTAGATTACTCTTGTATACCCTGCATCCTGTTCACCTTGTAGTTTTTGGTTAATTTTGGAATTTGGCTAAGAGTTCCTCTCTATATTTAACAATATAAGTCGGTCTGTGCTGCCAATCTTGTGGTGGTATCAAAAAATATCTTGAAAGGTATCCTTATATAGTCTATTACCAGTATCAAGATCAGTGTATTGGCTCGTGGCAGATGTAGACCTGCTCTAAGTGCAAACATTTTCACAATAGTATCAGAGTAGGTAGGGAGTCTTTGTTGTGCTAGTATTCAATAGAAGGTGCCCGTAAACAGGGCAACAAAGGTGTGGTTGCACTCCAATGAACAGGCACCTCATATCTTCTAATATGTACTGTATGATCAGGCTATTGCCTTTTTCTCATACAAAGCACCCACTGGTGAACTTCATTACCACATATTATTTTGGTGTAAGCCTGTCACGGCCCATATACTGTAGGTCTTTATTGTGCATGTTTTGCATCCACAAGATTACTCAATTTTTGTTCCTACACTACTGTATATGCTTAATTTTTTCTCCAAAACCATTAGATGTTAAGGAGCTGTAACATTTATACTGCTTCCTTCTCTTGCATTTACATGAGAACTATTACTCCTTATAGAACATACATATTTAATCCACATATCTGAGGAGCATGCTGACTCAGGCACTCATTGGATGGGACAGCAATTGGTTGATGTTGATCTGTGTATCATCTGTGGTTAGACAAGGTGCACCCTGTGCTATCATTAATTGCTATTATTTTGTGAAGGACTGTTCTGGGTCTTACTAGGCTTCTAAGAGCTCTGGCTCATACCATGTATTTGCTTTCCCTGTCCAACACACACCTGGCTCCTCTACACTCTGTTTCAACATCTGTCCTACAATTTCTGTAACATTTATTCTTGACTGCAGCTTACATTGTTGCAGATGTCTATTATGACCTCAATGCTAAAAGATAACTCATTACTACAGAGGATCGGTGCCTAGTTGAAAGCAATTGGTGCATCAAATATCAAGGTCCAGCGAAAAGAAGCAATCATGTCGCCTCAAGGGTAAGGAAAGGGGAGGCATTACTCTCTATTCTCTCCCTATTCTCTTACCATAGGTAGGTCTCTAAAGTCTATTTGTGCATCTATAAGGATATAAACATTATTCAGAAGTGCTTATAAGCATCAAACCAAACTATTGTGTGAATTGGAAAATATCTTGAAATGGCATATTGTTCTTAAATCAGAACATTGCACGCAGAAGCTCTGAGAACTGTGGCATAATCTATATGTGAGGTAATATGAATAATAATGTACTGCTGAGTGAATAATACACACCAATGGTGCTATTTATCAAGGTGCCTACAAGTGAAAAGCCAGATGGGCCAGCAACATATTGCACTATTGGCTTTTGATACAACCCCACACAAAAAAGTTTATTGCAGTGGGAATGAATGGAAATATGGAGGTGTAAAGCCTTGCAAATGGATATTACAACATTAAGTTGATATCAAGTGCATTGATTTAATGTTGGTCCTTTTGCATCAATGTATATGTACATCAATGTATATATTTTTTGTTACACAGCATGGACAATGAACACAGAGCAGAATATAGAATGTTGCAGGCACAATTAGCCCCTGTCCCACAGAACTTACAATCTAATTTTGGTGCATGAGGCACAGAGAGAAAGAGGGACTTGCCCAAGGTCACAATGAGCTGACACCAGTATTTGAATCAGGCTCTCTTTTCCCATATATTGGCTCAGTGGCTCCATTTTTTGCAGAGAAAGTAGCAAATACCTTTTCAATACACCAAAGCCAAAAAGCTGTCATTAATTCTAAGAAAAACTTGTTTAAAACAATACTTGCTTGCGCTGGTGTTTCTTTTACTCTGTGCCACTTAATATGGTACGTGTCAGGATAGGAATGTATTCAATAACAATAGAAATGCATCATACGTGGACAAACCATTTATCCACTTTGCACAATACATTAGCAATCAGTTTCTCAAATATGTTAGCACCTATCTCTTGCTTTACAAACACTGTTAGCACTTTTCTGCTACAGCATTATTTTGTATGTTAACAGCGATGGTGGGAGTGATTAACCCCCTAGCGATGCTTCCCTGAGGAAAGTCCAAATAGTATATACTTGAAACTCAGTCTCTGTATATAATAAATTCCCACAACAGTATAGTCAAAATTGGAGGAGATGTCCCACGGTGTCAGTAATATATACTGAGATAACAAATTAAATATTTGTAAAGAGTCTTTGTAGACTCACACATTGCTAGCAGGTTAACCATCCTTAAGGCAAATAATGTTAACTCTGCATAATCAGAGCATTGTGATGAACACCTTGTGATGTTGTTAGTAACAATTAATAAAGATGTACTCACACCTTTCCGTGGATCCTCGTTGTCCTGTCAGCGTGCTCCTGCCGAAAATTGAGTCAATATAACGAAAAAGTTGTGAGGTGGTGCAACTGCTTCAAAGGGAAATGGGACCGGGCTGCTTTACTCTAGTACAAAATATTTATTGGCCCATTAAAAAAAGAGAACAGCAAGGGAAAACCCTCCTACGCGTTTCGCGCAGCGTCTGCGCTTTATCACAAAGCGCAGACGCTGCGCAAAAAGCTGTGGCTGCCTACCGGAGATCACCAGCAGGCAGAAGGGGACCCTCCACAGAGGATTTCACCGTCGGGGGAAGCCACGGGATCCTGACCGCAGGATCCCCTGGTACCGGAAACACGGAGGCTGGCTACATCTGTATTTACATGACTCCAGTTAAAGAAGGTAGCCTTGAAGAAGAATGTGCTCATTTACGTTGAATCAGTCATCACTAACGTGCCAACACTTCAAAAACGTTTAAGCATATTGGTATCTTGCTGTTTTCTAGTGTATTTCAGTATATATCTATACCACTTTAATCATTCATTACTGCATCGTAACTCGCAAAACATTTACTGTATGTAACCATAACCAATAGTGAACATGTGCCAATAATCAGCACTTCAAGTTGTTAATTCTCCCCCTATTGGCAATTATGGGGCTATATATATAATATGGGACACAAACATTTTTCTGTAAAATGCATGCTATGGGGCAAATTCATATGAAATGCATGCTATGGGGCAAATATATATATGGGACACAATTAAACATTTTTCTGTAAAATGCATGCTATGGGGCAAATTCATATGAAATGCATGCTATGGGGCAAATATATATATGGGACACAATTAAACATTTTTCTGTAAAATGCATGCTATGGGGCAATTTCATATGAAATGCATGCTATGGGGCAAATATATATATGGGACACAATTAAACATTTTTCTGTAAAATGCATGCTATGGGGCAAATTCATTAAGCTCCGATGCGAGTGTCACACCCAATCTGGTGTTAACTGTTATTCGAGTCTATGGCGGTTAGCACAGGTTTGGGATGTGATAAGCGGCATCAGACCTTTGATGAATCCTAGCTTTAGAGAGACATTTCAAACATGCAATATAAGAAAAGACAGGAAGCCCCAGTGCTACATCCAACATGACAAATTATATAGTTACATACTTATCTGTTTTTCATCATGAGTGAGGGTCGTTTAGTCAAATTCTCTGGCCAAAGCATTTTAGGCTTGCAAACCAGGCCAAGGTATTCCCTCTTACTGTACCTGCAAAAAGCTGTCATAACTTCTCTCATGGATGTCACCATATCAGTAGCACTCCTTTTTGACACAAATATATACAGTATGGTGTGGTTGGATTAATCTGAGCTTACAGGAGCTGTGTGTGTTTGTAGATTTCAACCATGCATCCTTAAGCATTAATGTATCAAAGTAATTTCCCCCACTTTTGCCTCACATGCATGAACTTGTGTTTTGGGGGAGTTGTTACAGGAGGAGTCACCAGACATATATGCATAATAGCTTAATGAGGTGTATAAAACACTGCGTCTGGTTGTGTCGCTTTTTTGCCATTTTCTGTGCGTCATGATTCTCTGCCAAGTCTGACTTGACGTAAACTCCTCTGCATCAAATGTAGTAGACGTGTCTAGCGAGTTTTTTACATATGCTGCTTTTATAAGCAAATGTTGTTGTTGGAGCTGCGTCTAGTTGCTAATTTCAGTATCTTTATACATAGCCCCTTTTATCTTCTAGATCATTATGATGTAAGTCCCATTACTACGTGATTTACACCTTAGTTCATTTTTCATCTCTGTGCAATGATTTAGCCAGGTACTCAGAATCTTCATCTGCGTGTACTGAGCTTTGTTCTGCTCTGTTCTTAACCTTTGGGAATCTGTATTTTGCTATGAATCAAGGTTTGCAATACATGTTACATTATTCTTTTTTCTTTCCATGCACTTTTGAGTCCCTTTTATCACAGTTCTAACCTGAATCATTCCCCTCGCATTTTTCTTCCCTGACACTTTTAACCTTCAGACGTGGAGAGATTACCAATACTTTTTCTCCCTGTAAGTGATATCTGTAATTTCTTTCTAATACATCTGCTAGTGTAAGGGAGCATTGTTAATGCTGCTGTGCCCCCCAAAGTTAACTTTTTCCCATCCTTATTAACCCTGCACGGACCGCTTCTAGTACAGGCGCACGTGACGTCACACGCTCGTCACACGCTCGGTCACGTACGCGCGCCAACTATGGCCTCGGCCTTAGGCCCACTGCACATGGCCCTGACGCATCCTGTTGCGCCCCTCACATTCCACCAAATTAACCACCTGGTCAAAACTTACCAGTCCACACCCCTCCAGCTGTGACAAATGTAATACCATCACCTTTAACCATACCCTTTCTCTTTCATCATAATTTTTTTTTTACACAATCATAACAATAATCATTAATATAACATTACACATAAACCTGAACCCCAAAATGGGGTGGATGGGAACCTTTTGGGGAGGTGGCCAAAAGATGAGAAGAAAGTCCAGTCACGGGAATATAGGAGTGCTCACCACAAACCGGACTGGACCGCGAGGCCGAGGTGGGGATACAGGAAAACCACCGCCCTACAGCCGCGTGAGCGGGTCCGGTTAGCAGAGTCGTGTAGATAGCCTGGTTCGGGACAGGAGAGTGTAGGGTGGTAGAGGTACTTGCCAGATCCGGGGTTGGAGAGATCAAGAGTAGTCGGTGTCCAAAGTCGAGGAGAGGAGAAGGTAGAAGTCTGTAGGGCGAGCCGGGGTTCGAGGGTGCCAGAGATCGGGAGTCCAGGTTCAAGCTAGGATCTGTAACGGAAGACAAGAGCAGACTGGAAGTAGCTTGTAGCAAGCACAACTAGAGACTGACTATGCTCAGCAATCAGCTCTGGGCTGGTAGCACTATATACTGACAGGAGCCAATGAGGAACCTCCAGCGGTGATGTCAGATGAAGGTAGAGCGCTGATAGGCTGAGGCAGGATGCAGGACAGGTGGGAACGGAACAAGTACATTGGCGGCAGTGGAGATGGACATGGTAGCGCGCGTGCACGACGGAAGGGGCGGGTTGAGTTCGCCGGGAGGAAAAGCAGGAACTGTAGATGCGCGCGTGGGTCTACCACGGCGGCGCGCATGGGCAGCAGAAGCTGCAGGAAGAGAAGGGGGACCACGTGACCGGGTGCCGCGCGCCCTGACAGTGGAGGTAAGAGCCGCAGCGGGCGCCGTGGGTAGCGGCATTACAGTACCCCCCTTCAGGGTCGGACTCCGGACGATCCTTACCAGGTTTAAGTGGAAATTTGAGATGAAATGCCCGGACCAGCCTGGGGGCGTGTACCTGGACTTGCGGAATCCATGCCCTTTCTTCGGGTCCAAAACCCCTCCAATGCACCAAATACTGGAGCCCTCCTCTTGAGATACGAGAATCTAGGATGGATTGTACCTCAAACTCTTCTTGTCCATTGACAAGTCTGGGGGAAGGTGCGTTGTGTTGGATCTGAGGATTGGGTATAAACGGTTTTAACAGAGAACAATGAAAGGCAGAGGGAATCTTCATAGTAGCAGGTAGTTTGAGTCGGTAGGTAACTGGATTGATCTTCTCCAATATAGAGAATGGGCCGATAAATCGGGGTGCTAGCTTTGGGGATGTGACTTTCAAGTGTATGATCTTAGTAGATACCCATACTTTCTGACCTGGGGCATAATTGGGTGGTCTCCGACGATGTCTATCAGCCTGTCTTTTCTGCATAGCCGTGGCCCGCTTGAGATTATCCTGAATCCTAGACCAGGAAGCTTGAAGATCCCGAATCCTCTCTTGTGAAGCGCCACGTTAAGTTTCTTACAGAAGGCCCTCCAGAATCTCGAAACAAATTGTGACCCCCGATCAGAAACTATGGTCTGAGGTGATCCATGGAGCCTAAAGACCTCCTTAACAAATACCTCGGCAAGTTTAGGGGCACTGGGTAGACCTTTGAGTGGGATAAAATGCGCTTGTTTAGAAAAGCGGTCGACCACTACTAGTATAGTGTCCATACCCTTAAATTTGGGGAGGTCAACAATAAAGTCCATCGAGAGATGTTCCCATGGATGATCGGGAATAGGGAGGGTTTGCAGGAATCCTGCAGGTTTATTCCGTGGAGTCTTGTTCTGTGCGCAGGTGGAACATGCTGAGACGAAATGTTGAATGTCCTTGCGCATGCCTGGCCACCAAAAGGTTCGTTGCAAGAGGTCAATAGTCCTTTTGATCCCTGGATGACCTGCCGTTTTAGCGGCGTGCCCCCATTGCATTACCTTCTGGCGGTAGGTAGGGGGTGTGAAAAGTCGTCCAACTGGCACCCTGAGGGTTTTGATCTTGAACCTTGGTGATCTCCGACAGTGCGTCAAAGGTACTGGCAGACAGGACACATTTCGGAGGAAGGATAGTCTCTTGAGGATCTTCGGTTTTGTCCTCTACAGAGAATTGACGAGACAGTGCGTCAGCTTTAGTGTTTTTAGAACCCGGGAGGTATGAAATAAGGAAGTTGAATCGGGTGAAGAAGAGGGACCAACGTGCCTGCCGAGCACTCAGACGGCGGGCAGTCTCAATATATAAGAGGTTTTTATGGTCCGTAAGGATGGTGACGGGGTATTCAGCGCCTTCCAATAGATGCCGCCACTCCTCCAAAGCCATCTTGATCGCGAGGAGCTCACGGTTACCCACGTCATAATTCCGTTCTGCTGCGGAGAATTTTTTAGAAAAGAATGCACAGGGATGCAGTCTGGCCTGTGGGTTCTTCCTTTGGGATAAGATTGCCCCTGCCCCTATGTCCGAAGCATCCACCTCGAGTGAAGGGTTGTGCTGGATCAGGATGCACCAAGATAGGTGCTGTGACAAAGGCTTCCTTGAGAACCTGAAAAGCCATGATGGCCTCGGGGGACCACAGTGCGGGATTGGCGTTCTTCTGAGTGAGGGCTGTGATGGGTGCGACCAGCGTGGAGAAATTCTTTATGAACCTGCGGTAATAGTTGGCAAAACTTAAGAACCTCTGTACCGCTTTCAGAGAGAGGGGGCGGGGCCAATTGAAGACAGCTTCCACCTTGGTAGGATCCATCGCGAGTCCTGTGTCAGAGATTATGTAACCCAAAAATGACGTGGATGACTGGTGGAACTGGCATTTTTCAAGTCTGGCGAACAATCGGTTCTCCCGTAACCTCTGAAGTACTTATTTGACGTGCCGAGTATGTTCCAGAGGATTCTGCGAGAATATAAGAATGTCGTCTAGATACACCACCATGCGTTGATCCAGCAGATCTCTGAAGACGTCGTTAACGAAATCCTGGAAGACGGCTGGCGCGTTACAGAGACCAAAGGGCATCACGAGGTACTCATAGTGCCCATCACGCGTGTTGAAGGCCGTCTTCCACTCATCTCCCTTACGAATCCGAACCAGATTGTAGGCTCCACGGAGATCCAGCTTGGAGAAGATAGTGGCGCCTTGTAACCTGTCAAAAAGTTCGGCAATCAAGGGAAGAGGATACCGATTCTTGACAGTCACCTTGTTGAGACCACGATAATCAATGCAAGGACGAAGTGTGCCATCCTTTTTCTTTACAAAAAAGAAGCCTGCTCCTGCCGGAGAAGAAGACTTACGAATGAAGCCTCTCTGGAGGTTCTCCTGTATGTAAAGTTTCATCGCCTTGGTCTCGGGGGGGGAAAGTGGGTAGGTACAACCTCTGGGGGGAATCGCGCCAGGAAGAAGGTCGATCAGGCAATCATAGGCGCGATGGGGTGGTAATTCCTCCACCTGAATTTTGTCGAAGACATCTCTGAACTCCCAGTAGGTGTCCGGAAGGAGGGGATTCTTGGATTCCGGATGTGTGGCACCTACTAGGGCTTTAGGCGAAACCAGACAAATGTCTTGACACTGATCTCTCCAGGTGAGGGGTTGTGACTGGAGCCAGTCGATCTGGGGATTATGGTGCTGGAGCCAGGGAAGACCTAATATCACGTCTACAGCCGGCGTGTGGATGGCATCCAACTGAATTTGTTCGGAATGGTGTCCTGTCATCTTAAGACGGAGGGGAATGTTCTGATGTGAAATAAATGCGGGTTGCAAAGGCCTACCGTCAATGGCTTCTAGGCCTACGGGCCAATCCTTGGCTACCAGAGGAATCTGGTTCTTCTCCGCAAAAGATTGATCGACAAAGTTCCCACCAGAAGCGGAGTCTAGGAAGGCCCTCGTGGTGATGTCCCCAAAGTCCCCTGAGGATTATAGGAAGAAGTATCTTGGATGGTAGTTTGGGAGAGGAAGGAGAGGTTACCATGCCCAGTGTAGTTCTCCCAGTACTCACTGGGGGCTGGCGTTTCCCAACTTAGAAGGACAGGTACTCACCAGGTGTCCACTATTTCCGCAGTAAAGGCAGAGTCCCGCCCGACGGCGACGTAGTCTTTCCGTTAACGAAAGGCGAGTTCCATCCAGCTGCATGGGTTCTTCGGAGGATACGGCGACGGGCTCCCCTGGAGCTGTATGTGAGGAGAAGGTGGGTTGAGTACCTTTTTGGCGCTTTCCCTTCTCTGCTCTTCGCTCCTGGAGCCGCTGGTCCATACGGATACAGAGCGCGATGAGTTCCTCCAATGATGTAGGGCGCTCCAGAGCGGCCAGCTCGTCCTTGAGGGAGTCATTCAAACCCTGCCAAAACACTGCGGCGAGTGCTTCATCATTCCACCTTGTTTCTGCCAAATAGTGCGAAACTCCAGTGCGTAGCGAGCCACCGAGCGATTTCCCTGCGAAACATTGAGGAGAGAAGAAGCGGCAGTTACCCTCCTACCTGGTGTATCGAACACCTTCCGGAATTCAGCACAGAACCGGTCCAGGCTGGAAGTCAGATCCGTGCGATGCTCCCATATGGGTGTACCCCAGGCCAGGGCGTCATCGGTCAGCAGCGAGTAAATGTACGCGACCTTGGAACGATGAGTAGGGAAGTGAGAGGGTAGAAGTTCAAATTGGACGGAACACTGCCCCAGGAAGCCACGACATGCTGAAGGCTCTCCCGAATAGCGATTGGGAGAAGGTAGACGAGGTTCAGGAGAATGAGTCAGAGGTACAGGCGGGGAGAAGATAGGAGCAGGAAGAGCGGCAGCAGTCTCGGGAGAGGACAGAAGGGATTTGAGTTGCTCTGAAATGGTACCCAGGGAGTTTTGGAGCAGTTCCATACGCTGGTTATTTTGGGAGAGACAAGTCTCTACTTCCTTGAACAGGCCATCGTGTTCGCTTAAGCGTCGACCCACCTCGGCGGAGTCCATGTCTGTTGGGCTGAGCATAATGTCACGGGAATATAGGAGTGCTCACCACAAACCGGACTGGACCGCGAGGCCGAGGTGGGGATACAGGAAAACCACCACCCTACAGCCGCGTGAGCGGGTCCGGTTAGCAGAGTCGTGTAGATAGCCTGGTTCGGGACAGGAGAGTGTAGAGTGGTAGAGGTACTTGCCAGATCCGGGGTTGGAGAGATCAAGAGTAGTCGGTGTCCAAAGCCAAAGTCGAGGAGAAGGTAGAAGTTCGTAGGGTGAGCCGGGGTTCGAGGGTGCCAGAGATCGGGAGTCCAGGTTCAAGCTAGGATCTGTAACGGAAGACAAGAGCAGACTGCGAAGTAGCTTGTAGCAAGCACAACTAGAGACTGACTATGCTCAGCAATCAGCTCTGGGCTGGTAGCACTATATACTGACAGGAGCCAATGAGAACCTCCAGCGGTGATGTCAGATGAAGGTAGAGCGCTGATAGGCTGAGGCAGGATGCAGGACAGGTGGGAACGGAACAAGTACATTGGCGGCAGTGGAGATGGATATGGTAGCGCGCGCAACGCGCACGACGGAAGGGGCGGGTTGAGTTCGCCGGGAGGAAAAGCAGGAACTGTAGACGCGCGCGTGGGTCTACCACGGTGGCGCGCGTGGGTCTACCACGGCGGCGCGCATGGGCAGCAGGAGCTGCAGGAAGAGAAGGGAGAGAAGGGGGACCACGTGACCGGGTGCCGCGCACCCCGACAGTGGAGGTAAGAGCCGCAGCGGGCACCGTGGGTAGCGGCATTACAAGTCCCAGACGACAGCCCCTGATATAACCTCACTCCCTCCCCCCCCCCTCCCACTCATCACTCCATGGCCCCTTGGGCCAAGGGTCCTGCTTCCCTTTCCCTATTAGGTCAGTGTTTTCTGTATTTGACAACACTTTACATACTTGTATCTGACTCTCATGCTTATGAAACATATGTACATTGAAGTCATTCTAATCTCAAGTGAAACTTGATTATTTTTAGTGGTGTGTTAGAACACACGAGCCTTTGAGAGAACAAAACATTCTCAGATTCAATCCATACACGTAATACAGTTCCATACAATGCAGTTAGTATTTAGTACAGACTTCTCCTTATTGGAAGTTTGCTCAAGCATTCAAGTATTGAATATCACAAGGTATATAATACACATAACAACGTGTTACAAATCCAAGATATCTCGATGAGAGACGTGTTAAAGCATTATAGGTCATATTTTATGTACCAGTCAGGCAACATTCCCAGGGCTCTTGCATTTAACACCCATTAAAACAGTTTAGGCTTAGATATTAAGACAAATTGAGCATTTACAGTACAGTACATACGGTTCTCAGGTTGTTCCTCAACAATAAACAAAGAGAAGAATATGGGTGTTTGTTAGCATTTGGTAGCTGCTTACAATATATGGATTACTTAGGGTTTATGCCCTTAAAGCCAGGCGGAGGGACCAGATGCAGAAAAAGTAACTGAGTGAATGTTTAATTCTCTAGCATTTTGTTAAAGCAGCAATCCCCTTACTCATTTTTTTTTAGCCCACATATTTTTTACAGGCTGAGTGAGGACTGGGGCGTTCTTGGAGCTGAACCACGTTATTTTAAGTCACTTGCCGGTGAAGCTACCTGGTTTAATTCTCCCTCCAGGGGAAAAAAACAGCTGCCAAATCTTGGCCCAATAGCAATCCGCAACATCAACTGTGGCTTCCTATTGGATGTCATTAAAAGCGCCTGTAAAACTCGGAAGTATATTTCACTGTTAAGTATCCTGGGAATGGAGGGGGAAGTCCCCAGAGCTTATAAATGTAACGGGTATTCCCCCATACAATCGCATATAATGTGTGTGTGCGGGGAACTTAGTGTTACCAGGTGTGGTGCTTTACCTGTTAGGCTCACAGGAGGGCTGAGCTTCTGCCACGGGGAACCTGGGGCATGTATAATACTACGAGTAACCGCGTACTCGGTGCAGCGCCTCCACCTGCGATGGCTCCCACCAGAGGGGGAGTGGTTCCTCACAGGACAATATATATATATATCACTACACATACACAGCACGTAAACCAACCAATGACTTTACTGGCAGCAACCATAAGCATATACACATATACCAACAGGTGTCCCTCCCTATAGTAGACACTAACTCGGCGTCGCGCAGGACGCTACCTTCACCTCCATCTCCACCGGATGATCCCACCCAGTGTCCAGTAACCGCACACAGTATTACCCCACCCTCAAGTGAGATGTATATGTGTGACTGCGCAGCCACTGTGTCCCTGGTGAAATGTGATAAGACTCGTTGGTGCACTTGTAGATTCCCTGCCGGGCACTCCGGTGCCCGAGCCTGCAACTGGCTTCACAAAGGATCCGATGAGCTCCTACACGACATCCAGGATCCACCCGCGTGGTGATCCGTCAGGGGCGATCCCACCCTGAAGATAGTCCAGCTCTCTTTAATGGCGGAGACTTGAGCCCAAGTCTCTCAGCAGGAAACGCAGCGTCCGCTGTGTCCCTAACTAGCAAACGGCTAATGGGGCAGGGTCCCTAACCTAGGGCCTGTCCCTATAGCACTCAGCTACTGGTGACTCAGGGCTATCTGGGGCCTAGGGGAATGCTGGCCTAGTGCAGGGAGTCACTGATTCCTGCATCCTAACTCCTTCCCTTAGCTGCTCCGGTCACCAACTAACTAGCGTGCTCCAAGCCCGCAAAATGTATCTATCCCTGAGCAGGGAGATACTGTAGCCCTATTGGCTCCCTGGGGTCATGTGGCTCTGCCCCTGTGCACCCTGGGGGCTGACTGCTCTTCACTGTGCATGCGCGACCTGTCTGTGGGCCTCCCGGCGCTCCTAGCCCCTGCGCATGCGCAACGCACCTTGCAATGGCGGAGCCCTGCACCGCGAGCCGTCGGGACCTCAGCAATGCGACCACGGCCCTAGCAACGGGACGCGCACGTCCCCAGCAACCGGCCGCATCCATAGGAGAGGCGCGCTATGCTAGCGCACGCCCCCGCACTTCACCCCGAGCGGCTCCGTGAGTAACCGGAGGGGGGCTCTGCGCACTGACAGGGGACCTGGCTACATCAATAATACGGTTCAACTCTAGAGGACCCAGACAAAAGACAGAAGACAAATGTCTTCAATACATCTGATGAAATTGTTTTGCCCCAGAATTTCACTATGTTTGCATTGATATATATTTAAGCCCCCGTGTACTGTGTACAAAATGCTGCTGTGTTTTGGCCTTTCTATAGTGTGTAATGACTTTTTGGGAGGTTGTGGAAAAAGACGGTTTACAGAAATATTTCCCAAAACAGAATGGATATTTTTAAATTGAAATCAATGAATGCAGATTGTATTTGGACAAGCCGTGTGGGACTACACCATGATAAGGCAATACATACAGTACATGGTTATCATTTGTGTTGAGGCTCAATAGATGGAAGGGCACTGCCTACACTTACCTGTCTTCCAAATGGCACCCCTACTGAAACCTCTCATTTTGTCCACTTTTCAGTCCACCATTCTGTTGCCCAAATCATGTAGATCAGGGGTGGGGAACGTCAGGCCCGAGGGCCGTATAAGGCCCTCAAAATCATTTGGTCGGCTCTGCTAAGGCAACTGCTATAACCGGGGTTGCACTAATTTATTTAAAAATTGCCGCCGCGCGCCCGATCGGGAGGAGGTGGTGTGAGGCGCCGGCAGCCCTACACGATCCCCAGAAGCCACCGTGCTAGCCCCGTACTCCCCCCGCACTTTCCCCATGCTTCTCCAGCAGTTCCCCCCGCACTTACCCCAGCATCTGCCCTACATGATCCCCCCAGCAGCAGCAGCAGCAGCAGCAGCAGCAGCAGCAACTACCAGAGGTAGGGGGGCAGGGTTCTGTGTGCCTGCCGTGTGCCTGCCTGTCTGTGTCTGTATGGCCCGCGAACGATGTAATAAATATCCAAATGGCCCTTGGCAGAAAAAAGGTTCCCCACTCCTGATGTAGATGTACAGTACTTTCACATGAATCAGCAGCTGGGGCAATAGTGAATCAAGAAGCAATTGTGGATACATCTTTCTCCAGTGCAAAACACCTAAGGAGACATGGCTGCATTTTGTTCGCAATTTCATCATTGTGGGCTCCACAATTTGTCCAACACAATCAGGGCCGCCAACAGAAATCTTGGGGCTCAGGACAAATGCAAGCACATAGCACACCTAGTATACAGAGAGAACCCAGAAAGACGGGTTCAAAGTACCCCACAGTTTGCACTCATTACCATTGGTCACAGTCTAAGTTCTCCTGTGGTCCATCAGCCAGATCCAAATCAGGGAAGGTATAGACGAGTAAAACAAAAAAAAAATTATTACATAATTATACACTCAATAGTTAAAATATTTAGAATTCCCCACGGAGGAGGTAAGGAGAAAAGGGAAAAAAACTCTATTATAGATATCCGGTAGCCTTTTCTCCATTTTCTTTTCTCCTTACCTCCTCCGTGGGGAATTTTAAATATTTTGTATACTATCATTTTTACCTCTTTTTGCACCTACCTCTCATATCTTAGGATATTAATATATAGGTGAGCAGTCATATCCACCCTATTTATATACATAGCACACCTACCATTAATTTTTTTTCATTACTTAACTGGCAGTGTTATGAGCCCTATTTCACACATCGTGAGCCCCCCCCCCCCCATTTTACACCTCGCAAGCCTCTCTATTTCCCTCCCTTTTCCCATGTAGTTCTCTCCCCGTCGCCTCACCACTCACCCTCCCCCCTCCATCAATTACCCCACACTCCCTCAATTCCTGCTGCCCGTCTCATGTATTTCTCTCCCCTACTCCCTCTTTTCCTCACTCCCTCTTCCCCCCTCTCTCCTCTCCCACTTCCGGCAATTACACCACTCACTCAATTCCCTCCCCCCTCACATAATTCCCCTCCACAAAATATATACCAAAAAAAACATCCCCAATGCAAAAAACTTCCCACTCAAAAATACGTACAAAAAATCCGCAACTCCCAAATATATATAAGCCCCCACCTCCCCAAAAATATACAACCCCCCCCCCCAAATACATACAAAAAACCTCCTCCCCAATACATATAAAAAAGACCGCCAATACATATAAAAAAAAATACATATAAAAAAAACTAATGCATATATATAAAAAAAAACAATGCATATATAAAAAGTCCCAATGCATATAAAACCCCTCCAACGAATATAAAAAGCCCCAAGACATATAAAGAAGCCCCCAATCCCTCCCAATACATATGAAAAGACCCACCCAATACGTATTTAAAGACCCCCACCCCCCAATACATATAAAAATGACCCCACTCACCCCAATACATATTAAAAGACCCCCACTCCCCAAATACATATAACAAGACCCCCACTCCCCAATACATATAACAAGACCCTCACTCCCCCCAATACATATAACAAGACCCCCACTCCCCCAATACATATAACAAGACCCCCACTCCCCCAATACATATAACAAGACCCCCACTCCCCCAATACATATAAAAGACCCCCCAATCCCCCCAATACATATAACAAGACCCCCACTCCCCCCAATACCTATAAAAAGACCCCCACTCCCAACCAATACATATAAAAAGACCCCCACTCCCCCCCATACATATAAAAAGACCCCCCCCCCCCCAATACATATAAAAAAAAGTAGACATACCTTGGGGATGGTCGGGACCAGTGGTTGCGGGGACTGGCGGCTGTGGTATCTAGTGGCTGTGGGGTCCGGCGGAGAGTCGGGGCCCGGCCATGACCGGCCATCAGATGCAGGCCCCCTCACTCTGTGTCCCACGCCGAGCTTCCAGTCAGCATGCACCGGAAGCTGAGGCACACTGACATTAGAGGGGTCCGGCGCGCTGACGTCAGAGGCTGGGACAGGAAGGCCTGCATCTTATACTAAGCCGAGGCACGATCGTGACCGGCAGCCATTATCTTTTTTCCTCCCCTTTTGGCGGCCCTGACTCACCGGGCCCGGTACGCCAACCCTGGCAGACCCCCCTTGTTGGCGGCCCTGAACACAATAATGATTTCCACTTACCTTAGAGTTACTTCAAAGAGACCAGGAATCTGAAAGAGACAACTGAATATGCTGATGAAAGGGTTGGGATGTCATTTTTCTTAATGTCATTTTTCTTAATGTCATTTTTCTTAATGTCATTTTTGTCTACCATTTTACCACTCAGTGCTAGGTACATGTTTGTTTACATTTTTAATCTCAAAATGATATGGTGCTCTGCTTACTAACAGATTTACTGCAGGTTATGGATACATAAAGAAGAATTTAGGGAGGTTTTAAAAGAGCTGACCTTGCTGCACTCGCTTTTTCTTGTTTTTATTGGCTTATCTAAACCGGGGCCTTGTTGTCACAAAATGGCTGCTCGTAACGGCTCGCTCTGGGAGTCAATAGAATGCTGTCATCAGTAGATGACGTTGCCACTTTTCTGTACGTGACCCCAAGTAAATTAAACACACCTTGACAAATTCTAGATACCTAAGATGAAAAGATATTGATCACCTGTACATACCAAATTAAAATCAAACAATTTCTGAATAGCACAAAATAGAGCTGCAATTGTCAGTCTTCAGTACTTTTAATTGTGTGGTATGTTTTGCATACAAATCTACATACAGAAGAAGACTATTATGAAAGCAAGATTAGTCTAAAACGGGGCTCTTCAACTAGATCTCAAAAAGAGGCTAGATCAGAAAGCATATATTTATTTATTTTATTTATCAAATGTTTTACCAGGAAATGATATATTGAGAGTTACCTCTTGTTTCAAAGTATGTCCTGGGCACAGACTTATGGTGACAATACATGGTTACATTAAATTAACAGAGGTTTGACATTTAATTTACAGACATTTCAGGACAGTTAGAGATAATATGATTATGTGCGTACTGTATGTAACAGTTTACACCAGATTATAAATCTGAGACAGCTGCAGCCTTGAAATTACGTATACTGGAGGCAGTTTTCACAGTCTCTGGTAGGTTGTTCCAGTTGTGGAGTCATTAAGGAGTAGAAGGGCAACAAGCTTATTACAATATAATTTTGGACACATTTAAAAACTTTAATATATAGTGTGTCAACATTTTGGAAGCATGTATAACATCTGTACCATATATATTTACATTATCTTTACTTAGAAGTGAGTTTTCGTGGGAAAAATTACTCTTTGCTCTTGCTAATTTCATATCAGTTGCTTGGGTCTAAAATGTCAGCATTACCAGTCTAATAGTCATTCCAATGTGACATAATAGTAACATGTCTTGATTTATTTCTCTCATACCACCAAACATTATATATTTTCCTCTCAACAAGCACCAAGCACTATCAAGTTCCAATAAGTATGATATTAATGCTTGACTCGCCTGTAAGGACGATGGTGGCCATTGTTAGATTGGACTCCCTCCCCACCCACCACCATCCATTCAAATTTGTTAACAAAATGGAGAATTTGATTATTAAGTGGGGAAAGATCTATTTTCAACATCCTGAATTTACAGGTACAAGATATTAAAAAATTCATTCCAAATATTTCTGCATACAAGTCGAGGCAATATGCTATTGTACTTAGAAATCTTACATAGATCATATAGTAAACAGATAAAACATCAGTTTGCCCCACACCAAAAGATTGATACTGTACAAAGGCAGCCCCAACAAAAAAGAGTTCAATATACCAATTAAATATAGTCACTAAATCATGGCCACTAGTGGTGTTAATGGGCTAAAAATAGATAAATCAATCATAAAAAAGAGAGAGACAGAAAAGCACTCAGGTATACCAAACAAATACAGAAATATTTTGTTACATCACTAGAATATACACCTAAAAAGTGTGGTTAAAAACATACAACAAAACCCACAATCTCCACAGATGCTAGTCAATGGTCGAACACATAGAGTTGCTACTAAAAGCATCCCTATTCATTAGATGGAAAAAAGTAAATATTTGCCTGAACATATACTCTTTCTAAATAGCTTGGTGAAAAAAAGATAATACTACTGCACCAAAAGTGCTACAGTACATAAGAGGGAACAAGAATTGCTTGCGACATAGACACTAAATAAAAAATCAAAAGTGATTATATAAGGAAACAGGTAGAAAAACATTAATGGAAGAAAATAGTTCAGTCTCACAGGAAAAGTTGTATACTTGTTGAAAACTATTTTGTGTGAACGTCCTTGGTAGTAGAGAAAGCCAGTACACTTGGCAGATTAGAACACCAACCAAATTGCGTAGTTTGTAACCTCATAGCATCGGAGATTCAGGGAGGTGAGAACCGTTCCCCCGATGGGCGTTTCGCTTTGTTGTAAAATATGAATTGAATGTTGTGCCTACAATGATTGATGTGCTTGGGAATCTATAAAAGTTTTTGTTTGTTTGTCCGGCTATCCACACGCTTAATCCTAGAGTCACCAAATTTGGTCTGCTACAGTATCTAACTGTATTGTATGTCTTTATTTATATAGCGCCATTAATGTACATAGCGCTTCACAGTAGTATAGGATCAAAAGGAAGAACGTGGGTGGGGTTTTGGTATGTTTGGCCTATAGCTTTGTAATATATATATATATATATATATACTGCTGCGGCACAGTTTATTCGAGCATTTGCCCGTTCTGTGCCGCAGCAGTAGCCTGGCGCGCGCCGAGTGTGACGGGCGCACGCCGAAGCAGCGGAAGAGCGCCCTCCGATCGGGGCGCTCTCCCTACCGCTGCCGGGTCCGCCGGGTCCCCCGGAACCCCCTGCCGCTGTCCCGCGATCGCGGGACACCAGGGCTCCCTCGGGGAGCCCCTGGACACGCGTGCAGGGGGCGCACGCTCCCGATGACGCGTGACCGCGCGTCTATGACGCGCGGCACGCCGAGGGGCGGCCACTAGCAAGCCGGGAGATTTCCCGGCTTGCGGTACCGACCACACTTCAATAAAGTGTGTCGGTAGTGTATATATATATATATATATATATATATATATATATATATAGCCTAGTGCCCCTGGCTATAGCCTTCCACTGGCCTCAGCACTATAAGTCCTGATAGGAACAGGCAATGTTAGGGGTTAATCTCCTGCACAGGGCCTAGTCTGCAGTTGCAGCCAGGATGGGTACTGTGTTGTCATACCCAGGGCCAGGCCTAAAGCGTCAGTGGAGTGTCATACCTGGGGAGGGTACTGACTGGGTCACATGTATATGGTGTGATGGCTGTCATTACCTGGACATGCCCTGTTATAGGGCCGGGTTACAAGCCCTCCCCCCAGGTATAAAAGCTGACACTCCACCAAATTGATTATGGTGTGGTTAATGTGTGTCTTCCCTCCCTCAGGGGAGTGGGAGTGTTCCCCTCATCCCATCAGGGGGTGAGAGAGTTTAAGAGGGATGCTTGTGGCCTCAAGCCTTGGTTATCTGCTCCAGGGCAATTGGAGACTCAGTTATACCAGCTATGATGTGTGGTCTTTGGAGGAGAAGGAATTGCCTGTGGGGACCATCCTGTCGGTCAAGATCCTCATGGGATGGAGGCGCTGCACCATAGGAGGAAAAGCCTGCCCTGTTGCTGCTCTCACACAACACCAGTGGAGCCCTCAGGTCTTCTGTACCACACAGGTGAGCTCACAGCAACAGAGGAAAACTCATGTAGTGGCCAGATCTCCCGTGGGTTGGGGGAACAGGTACTACATACATTGATATATATATATATATATATATATATATATATATATATATATATATATATATATATATATATATATATATATATATATATATAGCCCTGGTAAGATTAGGGGCTATATTTCAATCCTCCTCCTGGTATAATTCCTGTTAAGGGCAGGTCGCCAGGAGTAATCATGGATTTCCTCTACTTCTGACACTGTGCTGAGTAAGTGAAGGTAGGTCATTGACCCTGTGTCCAATCAAGAGGCACAGGGGCAGTGCCTATTGGAAGTTACAAAGAGCAGTGTCACATCCTATTTAGTGTGTCTGACAGAGTGTCTGACAGAGAGTTTGACAAGTTATGAGTTAGCTAATGAGTTAGTTAGGTAAGCAGCCTATGAGTAGAGCTGATAGGAGATAGTGAGGTGGACCAAATACCTCTTACCCTGCATAGGGGGTAAGGGAAGAGCTAGCCCCACTCTGGACGGCCCTGAGTCCAGAGTGGAGGCAGGGACCATCACAAAGGAGAACAGTTAGTGGACATTGTATATCAATTGTACCTTTCTGCTGCTGCTGGAGACTGAATAAAGGAGTCTGCGGTTAAAAGGATCTATTGTGTGAGACTGGAATCTCTCATCCCTGGGAGGGGGATTTCTGTGGTAGGGATTCCACCCCGTATTCCTGGTGCTTACTACAGATGAAGGCGCTGCACCATTGAAGAAGAACGAAGGCATCCACCCCAGTAACCTGTCCTGTTGTTCCCCCATGTCATCGCGGGAAACTCAGGCCTTCCTGTTGCCAGCAGGTATGCACCACACTAAGTCATGTAGCCAAACCACAGAACACGTTAGGGGGCCCGATCTGCGATTGGGTGGGGGTCCATGGATTACATATATATATATATGAATGTATCAATGGCTCAGGTATGATTCTGTACAAAGGTTCAGCTGTAGAAGATGTCTGCAATTCATTATGATGTCACCTGTATGATGTCACTCACGTGCCAGTGGCTGACATGCTTAGAGAAATAGTGGATGGTGTATAGGGGGTGGCGGAGGTGACAAGCGTCCCAGGACAGCAAGGAAGAAGGAGAGGGTGGTTGTTATAGGGAGGGTGGGGGTGAGTGGAGCCAAAATCAGAGTCCAGACAGGTTTGCGTTATTGGCTAGGGGTAAAACAGTTGTTGTGTTACTAGAACTTCAATAATTACTTTGAACTCTCCCGTTGTGTATTGTCCCGCCCATAATGTTTGTGTAATGCCTCCTGTGTGGACAATGAGGCACGCATGCATCAGGATACGCAGAGAACATCACACATGGCTAGTGTAAACAGTGCAGGGACGCCACAGTCTCTTCTTGAGGCGCCGATCTGCTGCGCATGCGCAGTGATTCTTGTAGATCGTATATTGACCAGACACTGCAGGAATGTGCTGATTGTTGCCAGTGTGGATTAGATATGAATATGAAGGAGTTCTGGAGGATAAATGTGTCCTAATAAGCTGGTAGGGGGGTAAATCTAAAACAGAACAAGATACAAATGAGTCTTATAAATCAAAAAGGTTTTAAACACAAAGAAAAAGAGCACACAACCTCACATATAGATATGCATTAATCTTAAAGTCGCGAGTAAAGAATCAGATAATCATGAAAAAATAAAGAATAATTGACCATAGTGTGATACCATCCAAATGTCATAGCCCTTAAGTAGGGGTAGAGGTGGGATGAGACATTCATAGTCAGGGAATGGATCTCCACACTAAGGCTGCCACTAGTGACCAGACCACCAACCACTACATATGTCATTGTTCGGGGCACCCAGCATGAGCCTATGGTGCTAATAAACTGTTTCCAGGAATAATGTAAGACCATAAAAGGTATAGCCAACCGCTCAAGGGACCGTATCAGTTTAAGGTCAGTTAATCGTCACCTCACAAAAAGCAGACGAGGTCTAATGACTTATTCATGCCTTTTGGGACCAGTTTCTAAACGTCTTATCCACTGGGTTTCCCTCTGGAATAGAGTTCTCTGGAGATCTCCACTGCGTCGCTTCCTTTTCACACCATCTATCACCTGGTAGCGTAGCTTGCTCGCATTGTGCCCGGCCTGTGTGAAATGGTGAGCGACGGGAGCATCTGGGTCACATTTCCGTATATGGCAGTCTTGTGTTGTCTAATCCTGTCCCTAACTGGCTGGGTAGTCTCACCCACATACCCAAACCCACAGGGACACTTAATTAGATACATGACCAATTTGGATAAGCACATATAGTACTCTTTGATTGTAAATGTTTGACCCGATAGGGGATGAAGGAACATTGGCCCCTCCTGCATGCTGTTACACTGTGCACAGCTGCAACGTCTGTAACAGCCCAACTTTGGTGTTCCCAGAAAGGTCTGTCTGCTTTGTGTACCCCCAAAGTCAGCCTTAACTAATTGATCCCTCAGGTTCCTACCTCTTTTATAGGAGAAGAGGGGTCGCAATGAGAATAGAGGAGCTAATGTTGGGTCATTCTGAAGTAGTGGCCAGTGTCGCAAAATTATATTTTTTATTTCTCCACTTTGAGTATTATATGTAGATATAAATGGAACTGAGAACGTTCTCGTATTACGTGTGGCTGTGGAAGGGTCCAGCAGGCTAGCTCTAGATAAAAGTTCTGCCTTGGCTCGTTGTTTCGTTAGAAGTTCTGCGGGATATCCTCTCTCTCTAAATTTTTTGGACATACTGTCCATACTCATCTCATGGTCGGTCTCTGTACTTATGATGAGTGTTGTCCGCAAAAACTGGCTGTATGGTAGACCCCGTAGGGTCCCTGGAGGATGAAAACTTGAATAATGCAATAAATTATTCCTGTCTGTGGGTTGGGTAAAGATATCTGACTCCAGCCTATTATTTACTACCCTAACTGTAGTGTCAAGGAAGTTAATAGCACTCTTATCATATATGCATGGAAACCCGATCGTTTCTCTGACCCTGTTCAGGTCTGCCACAAAATCCAGTAAAGTAGTCACATCCCCCTACCACACCAAGAACACGTCATCAATGTAGCGAACCCACATACGCCCATGGTCCAAGAACCCTTGATGATTGTAAACATATTGATCTTCAAATATAGACATATATATGTTGGCGTATGTGGGTGCTACATTGCTGCCCATTTCCGTGCCTTGTATTTGGACATAAAATACATCCTCAAAAAGAACATTTTTTTCTTGTAAGATAACTTCAAGCAAGTCTACAATGAGCATACGCTCCCTTGGTGTGTAGAGGTTATGATCATCCAGACCTATCTTAACTGTCTTAACTGCAGAGACACCATCAGTGTGGGGAATTGATGTATATAGAGAATTGACACCCAGATTAACTAGTAAGATTTCGTCAGGCAACCGTGGTGGAGCATGAATTTTAAGTAGAAATTGAGATGTATTTTGAATATAAGATTCCGAATCAGTGACCAGGGGCCTAAGTAATTTGTTCAAAAAAACAGCACACGGTTGAAAAATTGATTCCATACCAGCTACTGTGGGTCTCCCTGGGCGCATCCTTAAATTCTTATGGATTTTAGGTAGGGTGTAAAACACTGGTATAACGGGATCTTTTTTTTACCAGATAGTCTCTTTGTTTCTTAGGTATTACTCCACCCTCCATAACCAAATTGACAATTGCTAAAATCTTATTTGCTACCTCTCTAGTGGGGTCATGGTCAACTTTTTTATAGAAACTCTCATCCCCCAACTGTTTTAGGATCTCTAATTTATAATCCCTGCGGTTCACCACTACTAGTGCTCCACCCTTATCTGCGTGTTTATGGATAATATATTTAAGCCACCTGAAAATTTCGTTTTGAGTATGAATATCCCTTTTAAGAAGGCTTTGATTTCTATCCCGTATTCTAATATTCAATGCAATTCAATTAAATGCGATACCCAGGAATTTCAATTTGCTTTGGTCACACTGATATATGTATATAATGTACCAAAAAATGATTATGTGGTTTATTCTTTTCTATACATTTTGGAATATTTTTTTATGTTTCTCAGATGTTCTACAATACGTATTTTCAAATTCCGGTTTTCCCAATGTATTGTAATCCACATTCACACTGAATCAAGTATACCACAAAAGTGGTGACACTTTAAACATTCTTAACTACAAAATCCTGACCTGTAACATCTCTCTGAGATCTAGTCTCTCCCTTTAGGTAGCCCTTAATTTTAAGGATCCGCAGTCATTCTATGCAGGCTTTCGATAGACAGCTATACTGACTACACCACCTGACTTCCCAAGGCCTATAAAAAGGCACCTGTCCTGTCCTCCAATGCTTCACAACAAGCTTGCTACCCTGGATGCAGGTTCTCTGTTTCACTGCTGCTTGGAAGCTCCCAGATTTGCTGCTGGCTCTTGCCAAAACCTGGCATTGATTCCAGCTTGTCCTATAACTTTATTGCTTGCTCCTTGCTCTCACCTTTGGCTTGATCGACTATTCTTCTGTTTACCGCCTGTCCTGACCTTGGATCGTCTGACTACCCCAGCTGCCTGCCCCTTCCTGAACTCTCTGCCTACATTGCACTGCAGTTCCGGACTCCTGGTTTCATGCAACATGACAGAAAACACTCCAACAGTGTTTGTATTTTTGAGCTCTTCACAAAACTACCACAGTTCCTTGGTATTTTAAAACTCAGTGCTAGTCCTTGGTATTTGCCCTGGTGTTATTGAGACTACGTTTTTAGGCTTAAATATGTACCGCTAGTGAAAACATAGGGGGTTTTCTTTGGTTTGTTTTTGCTATGGAACAAGTATTAAAACTGATGCATGAGGCGTCACTTGTGTGAGTGTTTTTACTTCTCTGTAACTCCAGTACACACTGCCACGGTGCGTGGGGCTATTGTTTCAGATGTAGCCACATAATCATCATATTATAATAGTCTTTTTTAGGCAAACAGCCATTTGAAATGAATGTTTCTGTTAATTTGTTATATAACAAAAATAAAGTTGTAAAAAAAAAAAAACCCCATGCTGAGCCATTCTTTCTGCCTGCGAGGGTTTCCCAACATTAGATAAGAGTCCTGGGTGCTGGGGCTCTCAAACTGTTCCATATCTCTGACACTTTGAGTGCCCCATGATATAAGGGCCAGCGCTCGAGTGGCCCAATGATGTACAGCAGGGGCTCTTCTACTGGCGGGTGATCCGCAAAGGGTCATGGTGTGGTCTAGGACATTTCGACGATGACGAAGACATCGTTTCGCTGTCAAGGTAACCCCCTAACCTTACCTATAAACTCCTAACCTTAACTCCTTACCCCTCCCCCTAAAACTCCTAATGCTAATCTTTAACCTAAAAATCTTAACCCCCCAGACACTTTCTGTCCACAATATCACAGAAAGAAGGCTTTTCTAAATGAACAAAATTCGAAAAAACTTGCAAACAAGGCATCTATCAGAGGGACATGATTTCGGAGAGATATACAGGAATAGCATCATCAACAGAGACCAAAGAACACAACTATATGTTGAGATGGGCAGCAGACCTCCGTGTAGAAACAGACAAAGATGACTGGGAGGAAATTTTTGAATTGGCACCCAAAACCTCAGTTGTACCATGTTGCAGGGTACATGCAACTACACACGTGGTTTTCTTGCCAAGGCTTATTTATTTAGCCTTAACAGATATACAACACACAAAACAAAAATAGCTTTTCTTCAGCAAAAAAAACAAAACAGTTTCTCTTTAGCAGACAGTGTGTAACTCAGGCAGCAACCCTTTTCTAAGCAGGAGACAGACAGTTTATAATTCAGTTACTTTGTTTATCAGACCTTGTATCAGGAAATCTCTTTAGCAGCAGCTTACTCCTCTCTCATCAACAACAACCCTCCATGTGTCTACAGCCTGGGTTTTAACACACCTTGATTAGGCAGCTGGGATCCAACTAATTGTCCTGAGGTTCCCAGCTGAAGTTAACCTAGTCAGTGCTGCACTGCAGACTAGACATAGGTTTTCCAGGCATATAACTGGTGGCTTTTATTTACCCTGTCACATTCCTCCCCTGTTAGTGTGTGGCTGGGGCTACGCACGGCAGAAGCCCGACCATCCACCCCTTCTCTAGAAAAGAAGTCAGCATTTGCGTTCTCTTTTCCTGGCCTATGCTGAATCTCAAATGAGAAGGGTTGGAGGGCCATATACCACCTAGTCAATCTAGCATTGGAATCCTTCATGCTATTTAACCACTTCAGTGGAGCATGATCCATCACCAAAGTAAAATGGGCTCCTGCCAGGTAATGCCTCAAAGCCTCGATTGCCCACTTTACTGCGAGGCACTCTTTCTCAATCACTGAGTAGTTTTTTTCCCTTGGGAACAAATTCCTACTCAGGAAAAGGATAGGATGTTCAACTCCCTCAAACTGTTGTGACAACACTGCCCCTAGCCCTATCTCTGATGCATCTGTTTGCACTATAAAAGGGCTGTTGAAGTCTGGGCTTCTAAGGATGGGACCCTCTGATAGACACCTTTTTATGTCCTCAAAGGCTCTCTGACAATCCCTTGACCACACCACTTGTGTAGGGGCACACTTTTTTGTGAGGTCCGTTAAAGGGGCTGCCACTTCCAAATAGTTGGGGATGAACCGCCGGTAGTACCCTGCTAAACCCAGCAGAGAGCGTACCTGCGTTTTTGTTTGGGGGGTCGGAACTTCTTTCAGAGCAACTACCTTGTCGGCTAGTGGCCTTACTTTTCCACCTCCCACTGCATACCCTAAGTATTTGGTTTCCGCCTTACCCAGGGCACATTTCTTACCCAGGGCTGTGAGCCCTGCCTCTCTTAGAGATTTGAAGACCGCTTTCAGCCTATTTAGATGGGCCCGCCAGTGTTTACTATAAATGACAATGTCATCTAGGTAGGCTGAGGCATAAGTCCTATGGGGCCTCAGTACCTTATCCATGAGTCTCTGAAATGTGGCTGGGGCTCCATGCAGTCCAAATGGCATTGTCACAAACTGGTATAAACCCATGGGAGTGGCAAAGGCTGTTTTGCATTTGGACTTTTCCTCTAAGGGTATTTGCCAGTATACTTTTGTCAAGTCCAACGTGGATATATATTCCGCGTTACCACGGGCGTCAATTAATTCGTCCACCCTTGGCATCGGATATGCATCAAACTTGGATACCGCATTGACCTTTCGGAGGTCCACACAAAATCTTACCTTCCCATTGGGTTTAGGGACCATAATTAGTGGACTACACCACTCACTGCATGATTCCTCAATCACTCCTAAGTGTAACATTTCTTGTACCTCCTTCTCTACCAGAGCCCTATGACTTTCAGGCAACCTATAAGGACGGGAACGTACTTTTACCCCAGGTGCTGTCTCGATTGCATGGGAAATTAAGTTAGTTTGTCCTGGTAAGTCAGAAAAAACATCCTGGAATTGTGTAATTATTGCTAACAAGTCCCCTTTTTGTTCAGAGGACAACTGTTTACCCATTGGGATTTTATCGTCACTCACGATGTTCTCCCGTGGAGGCTGAGGACCCAAGTCCGATTCCTCCTCCACCGGATGGATGAATAGAGACCGCTGCATCTTCCAGGGTTTCAGCAAGTTCACATGGTAAATTTGTTTACCCTTCCTGGACCCTGGTTGAGCGATCTCGTAATCCACATCACCCGTATGGTGGAGTACTTCGATTGGGCCCTGCCATTTGGCCAGGAGTTTACTCTCGCAACTGGGTAACAATAACATCACCTGGTCTCCTGGGTTAAACACTCTCATGCGAGCATTCTGATTGTAATGTCTCTCCTGACTGTCCTGGGCGGATCTAAGATTCTCCCTGGCAAAATGGCCGACCACATCTAGGCGCTTCCTAAGGTCTAGTACATATTGCAGGGTATTCTTAGAAGGGGACTGCTGTTCCTCCCAGGACTCCTTTAGGAGGTCTAGGATACCCCGGGGTTGGCGGCCATAGAGCAATTCAAATGGAGAGAATCCCGTGGAGGCCTGGGGAACTTCCCGCACTGCAAACAGCAGAAAAGAGATAAGTTGTTCCCAGGCTCTCTTCTCTGAATCTACAAATTTCTTCAGCATCCCTTTTAGAGTTCGGTTAAATCTTTCCACCAATCCGTCCGTCTGTGGATGGTAGACCGATGTCCGAACAGACTTGACCTCTAGTAACTTTAAGACATCCTGCATCAGTTTAGCCATGAAATTTGTACCTTGGTCTATCAACATAACCTGGGGAAGTCCAACCTGTGAGAACAGTTCCAACAACTTGTTGGCTACTTGCTTCGCCGTTGCTGTTCTCAGGGGGAACGCCTCAGGATATCTTGTTGCATAATCAACTATTACACGGATAAACCTGTGTCCTTTCGCAGAAGGTTCTAGAGGTCCTACCAAGTCTACCCCAATTCTCTCAAAGGGAACTGACACCAAGGGTAGAGGAAACAAAGGGGCTGGTTTTTGTCCTTTTGGACTAGTTAGCTGGCACTCCGGACATGCTGCACATAGCTTAGCAATATCACTATGCATCCCTGGCCAATAGAATCGGGATGAAATACGGTCCAATGTTTTATCCCTGCCCAAGTGACCACCCCAAGGAACTGTATGGGCTTGTCACATCTGCCGCAACTCCGGTCAGAGACCGCCCCGCTGACGCGTCACACGGCGGACCCAAGCGCACACGCACGGCCAGGGCAGTACATGCACGCTCGGAAAGGAGCTGCGGGTTGCTCGGCAACCAAGGCAATCACCAGGAAAGCCTGACCTGCAGGCTGTTTCAGATTACTGCCGCCCGGACACCATTGGAGGACCGGATCACACCCTTGCAAGGTAATTGGATCCTTCCCACATATATACCTGCTCCTGTCTGGCATTCCTTGCTGAGCATAAACTCCTGTTTATGCATTGTGCTCACCACTGCTGTTTAGTTGGCTTGAACTTTGCTTGGTCTGACCCTTCTGTTCTCTCCTGTCCTGATCCTGGCTGTTCTTTGGATTCCTATACTCTCCAGCGCTTTGACCCCGGCTTCGCCCTCGACCATTCTACCTTCTATTACCCTGGACCTTGGCTACGGAAATCTACCATCCTCTACTCTCCAACCCCGGAACACGGCAAGTACCCTGACTACCCTGACCTCTCCAGCCCTACGACGCGGTACGACTTGGACTACGCATTCCGGACAGGACTGCGTGGTTGTGGGTCGGTGTCTTTCTATCCCCACCTCAGCCCCGCGGTCTTCCGTCCCCGTCCTGTTTGTGGTGAGCGCAGCGTGACAGGGCTAGAGTGAACACAGATTTAACAAACGCCTTGGGAACCAATATCTCTCTGGTGACCTCCCCTGTTTGTGTCTGCCTATTCACCCTATAAAGGATATCCTTCGAAAGCTCAAAATGGGGGAATACTATCACCAAGAGGTGATCACCAAAAAGGTTCCCATTATATTGCACTCAGCCTATAAATTCCTAATGATTTAACAGTAGGTGTCCCAGAGTTGCATTGTTAGTGCAAAACACCAAGGAGGTAAGTACAATGAAAAAATGAAAATAATAAAATTTTATTAAACTCTTCTATCAAAAAAAACCACTCTAATAAAATATTAAAAATCTTGCCTCTATTGTTAACACAGTGTCTGCTGTTTACTCCATTAGTGTCCAATAGTGCTTGTGTCAGAAAAAACTCTAGATACCAAATTGACTCCAGGTGCTAGTATATGCAGAGGTTAGTAAACACCCTAATCATGGGTGTACATTTTAATCTTGGTTTCCCTTTCTGAAACAAAATGTCATTGAGTAACATTTACCTACAAGATTCACAAGTGTATAACTTTAACAACACTGCTTGACATACAGTATTAACTGTTGCTGTGTTTGTATCACAGACATCAATGCACTGTGAACTGTTGCAAAGTGTAGCATCATACACATGAACATTTTGTTTCAGAAAGGGAAACCAAGATTGAAATGCACCACCATCTTAATTATATACTTATGAACATTAAGGTTGAGCAGGGATGACCCCCTTCCCTATCTGGAATACTATCACCCCCTGTGTATCTAAAATCTGTTCATCAATTTTCACCACCTTGTCATACTGTCTAGCAAGGACTGGGTCTTCCCTTTGCTTCTGGCGAAAGTCAGGGAGGTACAGGTCTGGTCAATCTCCAGGGCCTATATCCCCCTCCCTTTGGCCATCGCCAGCCATCACTTGTGACCTCTGACTACTAGAATGATCACCTTGAGACCCAGATTTCTGCAACCAGTCCTGTTTGTCCAAGCGTCTTTGCTTCCGAGTCTTTTGAACCCGGTGTCTACTTGGAAAAAGGTCTGCCGAGAAGGGGAAGAGTTTGCCAGGGTTCTCCTGAGCCCTAGAAGGAGGCTCCTCGTGAAAGACTGGGGCTATTAGGTCCGAAAAGAAAGGCCAGTCCCGACCGAGCACAACGGGGGCAGGGAGCCAAGGAGCGACTCCTACTTCGAGTTAAGCCTCCTGACCTTTTACCTGTAGCCGGATTTTGGCCGTCGGATAGCGTTTTACATCGCCGTGTATACATTCTATGCTCCACGGGGAGTCAAAAGAACACACGTTGGGCGGTAACCAGAGTTTTCCCAGAGCCCGAATCTACAAGGGCCTGTACGGTTTTTCCCCCAATCAGGGCTGGAAGTAGCCAGGGCTTGTAATTTTCCCCAGTAAAGGCCGAGGCGACAGTTCTGCTGAATGAACAATCCATCAGTGGGCAGTCCACATACCGGTGGCCTTGTTCTCCGCAGGCGGAACATGGAGAGGGTTCCCTCGCAGGAGGGGGTTGTGGATAGCTCTCCGCTGGACCGGTTACTGGAGACCAGGCATCTGGTGGGTCCTGTGGGCGACATCCTCGGAAGTTCCTCTCATTTTGCGACGAGCCGACATCAGGAAGGAGATGAGTGTCTCGGCGGGGACCAGCATTTGGACTCCGTCCTTGCTGGAACGACTGCTCCTTCCGTTGGACTTGGCGGTTCCGTGACGGGCCGGAGGTTCCCCATTGCTCCGACCTCCCTCTTTGGGCGTCCGCAAGTGCCGGTGGAGTCGGGTCCAGGACACTCGCCTGCTGCTCAGCCCCAAGGAAGTTCTCCACGACTCGGACCGCCAAAGCCAGGGTTTCAGCAGCGTGGTGTTTTACCCACGAGCGTGCGGAAGGGGGTATTATTTGTAGAAATTGTTCCAAAACCACCTGCTCAAGAATTGCCTCCTTAGTGCACTCCTCGGGTTGTATCCAGCGCGTACACAAGTCCAATAACCGCTGTGCGAGGACCCGGGGTCTCATCTTAGCGGTCTACTTCATGTTCCGGAACTGCTGCCGGTAGGTCTCTGGGGTCAGACCTAAGCGATCCAGTATGGCGGCTTTTACTTGTCGGTAGTCCATTGCCTGATCTGTAGGGAGGCCCTGATATGAGGCCTGGGCTTCTCCTATAAGGAGCGGGGCCAAAGCAGTTGCCCAGCGATCTGTAGCCTAGCCCTGAGCTTCGGCGACTCTTTCAAATGTTAGTAAAAAAGCCTCTGGATCCTCGTTCTGAGCCATTTTCCTCAGGAGTATTGGGGGTTTGCTTGCAAGTTCTGGACTGGCAGACCCCTGGAATTGGGTCAGCAGTTTGGCCATTCGCTCCTCCTGTGCTGCCGGCTGCTGGGTTAGGAGCTGGGTTTGCTGCTGCCAAAGTCTTTCATCTCTCTCTGCTTGCAGCCGAGCCTGCTCCTGCATTAACTGTCATTGCTGTTTGGTCTGCTCGCACAAAAACTCTTAAAAAAATTCTTCAATTTTTTCATTCTTGTGTGTATGTGTGTGTATGGCCCTTTAACTGCAGGGGCCTTTCAAAATCCTTCCCAATTCTTGACACCATATGTTGCAGGGTACATGCAACTACACACGTGGGTTTCTTGCCAAGGCTTATTTATTTAGCCTTAACAGATATACAACACACAAAACAAAAATAGCTTTTCTTCAGCAAAAAAACAAAACGAAACAGTTTCTCTTTAGCAGACAGTGTGTAACTCAGGCAGCAACCCTTTTCTAAGCAGGAGACAGACAGTTAATATTTTAGTTACTTTGTTTATCAGACCTTGTATCAGGAAATCTCTTTAGCAGCAGCTTACTCCTCTCTCATCAACAACAACCCTCCATGTGTCTACAGCCTGGGTTTTAACACACCTTGATTTGCAGCTGGGATCCAACTAATTGTCCTGAGGTTCCCAGCTGAAGTTAACCTAGTCAGTGCTGCACTGCAGACTAGACATAGGTTTTCCAGGCATATAACTGGTGGCTTTTATTTACCCTGTCACATACCACAATAAAGGAAAACATATACAAAATGTTGTTTCATTGGTACTTAACCCCAGGTAGGCTGAGCCAGATCTTCCCAGGTACCCCGGATCTCTGTTGTAGAGGGTGTGGCCTGAGAGGAGATATGGTCCATATATGGTGGACATGTCCACAGATACAGAAATTCTGGGCTGTGATCCAGGATATGCTACAAAAGATCACAGAGATGAGAGTGCCATTAGACCCGAAGACCTTCCTACTAGCTAAACCTATGTATATCCTCCAGACCCACATGAGAAAACTAGTCTCCTTTATCCTAACAGCAGCACGCTGCTCTATAGCTGCAGTCTGGAAGAAAATAAATGCCCCATCCAAGCACACAGTAATCAAAAGAATACACGAATTTGGGTTAATGAAGAAACTATCAGCTCAACTAAACCATAAAATGGAGCAATTCTATCATATCTGGGAGCCTTGGCCACATAATTAGAAAAATACTAGAGTAAATATGAAATGGGTATTTGGACTTATCACTCCAAAATAAGAGTAACCTGTCCTTGAAGCCGGGAGGCTTGGAGCCGCGGGGGGCGTGAAATGCTTTTGTTTGTATATTCTAGAATTTCTGTTGGTTACTGAAATGTCGCTACATACGCCGAAATATTGGAAAACTGCATGCATGTAAAACCCTACTAAAAAACAATAAAAAGATTGGAAAAATAAAATCTTAACCCCCTACCCCTAACTTTACCCTTTACCCTAAAAAGCTTAACCTTAATCTATTACCCTAACCCCATAACCTTACTCTAAAAAGCTTGTCCCCTTACCCTAAGAAATGTAACCCCTAATGCTATTCACTCACTTTAGGGGCGGCTGATTGTCCTTGGTGGCTGAACGGCAGCAGCGGATTGGCTGCAGTGAAAGGTCCCATTCCGTCCTGACGTGGCCCTTGGACTCTCTGCTTTTGCTAATTTCATACTAGTTTTTCGAGCAAGAGGAAATTGGGAGAGCGAGAGAGACTCCATTTTTAATCATTGTCCCTCTCTCCTTATATACCACCTTGTAAAGCTAACCTATTTAACTAGAATTCAAATGAATATGATGCGAAAGGATTTCTATTCATCTCACGGACTGCTTGTGAGATATGACATTGTTTGGTTCTCCCCTCCAGTTGAGTCATGTGACTGTTGTTAAAGTATATAAGGAGAGAGGGAGACTAATACAGAGGGAAAGAGAAGATGGGGAGAGAGACGGAGGAGAGAGAAGAGGGGGGGGAAAGAGGAGGAGAGGGTGTGAGAAGAAGAGTGGGGAAAGAGAGGGAGAAAGACGGCGAGGTAGAGAAGGTGAAGGAGTGAGAGAAGGTCGGGGAGAGCGAGAGATGGTGGGGGAGAGAAAAGGGGGAGAGAGAAGGTGGGGAAAGAAAAAAGTGAGTTTATCTGGAGGAAAAGTAGAAATAGAATCGCTATTAATAAATTATGTCTGAAGAAAGAGTGGGAGGGGGGCTTAATTTGCCTAATATTAGAAAATATAATCTGGCCAGTGTAGCAAAATGTAGGAGATTGGATAACTGGAAACAGCTATTACTCATGCCTAGAATTAGAGGAGCAGTCAGTATCCACAGAGAGTCTCCCGGGGATTTTACATGTAAAATGGAGAGAAATACCAATGGAAGCCAAAGGAAACCCACTAATTAAGGATAAACTGGCTACTTGGAGAATATTGAGAAAACAATTTGGGTTTTCATATACATGCTCAAAATGTTTAACTATACAAGGGAATTTAAGGTTTCTCCCGGGATAGATGCAGGCTTCTTTTCAGATATGGAGTGACAAGGGGATTAGAACTCTTGGCCAGTTGGTGGATGTGAACAATGGTAGGTTCTTGACGTTCCAGGAACTGAAAGAACAAATAGGAATGCCTCAGACACATCACTTCCCTTATATACAAGTAATGCATTATTACAAGAGTATGGAAAGCTATAAATCAGATCTATTGGGAATAGATGTTTTTGATGCTTTTTTTAAAGGATGCTAATAGTACCAAATATTCTATCTCAGATTTATATGATTGGATTAGGGACAAGGACTATGGGAAGGATCCAAGAAAAATGTTCACTAGGTGCCAAAAAAAATTCTCACACATTTAAGGCGTTGATCTGTTACTCGAAGGGTTAACTCAGGTTAGAAAACGTATCATTTCTGAGGAGTGGAGAAAGATGCAATATAAGATACTGCATAGGGCCTCTTATGCTTTCGATATCAATTATAAGGGGATTGAGAAATCTAAAAATAAGTGTCAAAGAGTTCCCAGGAAAGAGCAGATTTAAAATACTGTTTGTGGGATTGTCTGGTTATTTCTGATTTTTGGGATAAAGTTCTGCAGTATATACAAGAAGTTATTGGGGTAACTACAATAGAAGAGCCCTTAGCCTTTCTGTTTGGAAATATGGAAAGTTGGAAACGGGTCAATGTAAGGAACAATGTCCCAAGGCTAGCAGAGATTGTCCTGCTTGCAGCAAAGAAAACAGTGATGGCGAAATGGATAAAGCCTGAACCCCCCACTTTAGATATTTGAATCGATTATCTGAATAAATGGATGATGACAAATTAGAAGCTGAGATGAATAAAGAATTAAGAACCGAGATTTATTTTTTTTAAATGGGAAAAGTTTATTGATTCTATATTGCAACAAGATAGGGATTCAATCATACAGACATTTGATCATACCTCTTGGGGTCTCCTCAGGCTGATTGCTATCGGACACAGATAATTTCGCAATTGAGGAAATATGATAGTATATTGTTGATGGGGAGATAATGAATGGGGAATCTTATGCCAGATTTTGTTAGGAGGATGTGTGGTGATAGCTTTGATGTTAATCTTTGAAAATGCTATTATCTGTTTTTTTTCTTTTTTTTAATTATTTTCTTTTTAATGTGTTGAATTTTGAAATCATAAGTATGATTAGCAAGACTAAAAATTATTTTGTGTAAAAATATATTTTTCTGTGTTTCTTATTGTTTTTTCTTTCTTTATTGTATTGTTGTAATGTTGTTGTTTAATGTTTGAACCCAATAAAAAAACTATTTAAAAAAAAAAAAAGTATTCCTTTTACATAGATTCAGAAATTCCTGTTTGTCAAACAATTCAACATAAAGTCCCTTTGATAGGGAAAAAATATAGACTTAGGTTTATAACCAGTATGTACAAAACTTGTACGAACATTCAAAGTTACAGTATATCGCTATCTTTAAGTAAGTCAACTACACCAACAACACTTCAAGCTCTTTAATACCTTAAAAAATAAGACAAGTTGTGATATGTTGGGCATTTTTAAAGTTCCTAGCACCAGAAAAATGCCTACGTAATGTCAATTTTCTAAGGAATTTCTGGATATCTATGTAAAGATCAAACCTATTAGGGATACTTGTCAGAGAAAAGGATTATCCTGTTTTCTTTTTTTTTTAAAAACCTATATCAGACAGAAATCAATATGTAAAGAAGAATGTAAGGATTCTGCTCGACCCGTGCCAGGTTTGTTGCCAGTTCAGGTTTTCCAGGTGGCCTGCCCTTTCTGCTCAATTTGGCCATTTTGGTTACTGGCAGCCTGCTATATAAGGCTGCATTTCCTGGTGGGAGTTGCCGAGCAAAGTTCTAACGTTTGCAGTTCCTGTTGTCTACGCTGTCATGCTTTACTCTTTTGTCTGTTTGGATTTCCCGGTTGCTGACCCCGGACCGTGACCCCGACCCCGCTGCTTTCTACCTGCCCTGACCCTTTGCCTGTTTACTGGACTTTGCACCACTGCCACCAGCCCTGACCTCCGGCCTGCTTACCGACTATGGATACTCTAATACTCTAACAGTACTCTGTCCCTGGGCTCTGGTCGGTTATTCTGCATCCCTACCTCAGCCCTGCGGGTCCGCCTCCTGATTGGAGACGTGCACCGTCACAAAGAAGGATTAAAGATCCAATTAGAAATAAATATTTTAGGGTTTGTGTAACTTTCTTGGATGGAGGGCTGGCCCCCACCTCTCATGCCCCTTCTGAAAAGGATCTATTTCTTAGCAGGGTGATGTATGTATTGAAAGATGGTGGGTTGTCTTGGCCCCAAGTTGATTTTGTGAATCTCCTGTTCCTCATCCTTTGAAAAGAATCCTCAACATATTCATTCATAACATTTTCCTCAAACAGTCCATTCAAAGGTTCAAACCTGTTACTTAGTGGAATAGATCGTTTTGTATTTCCTATATACTGTATGTATTACAATGATTTTTCACTCCACAATGATTCCCATCCCTATTATGAATCCTATCTTTAAATGGATTTTTTTCAACTGGAGTCCAATCATTATTTGGGATCTTTCTATAGTGATCACCTCCATCCCCTCATTTTCCTTATAGTATATTCATATATCTATATATTGTATGTATCTGTATTTTTTTTTGTAATCGTGTGCTATGATTAAACAAGATTGATTGGTTGAGCGGGTTATTTAATGATGAGCATTGACTCTCAGACCTAACCCCTTAAGGCTTAGGCTATACTAGGCAAGAGCGTGGCGGAGCGTGTTGTGTCACGCTCGCCTGCCACAGAGGCGATTTATGGCCTAGAGGGATACGCGAATGGGAGGCATGGCGGATTCATGCCAGAGGCGTGGCCGTGACGTCACGGAGCTGGTTCACCCTCATTGGCTGAACCACTCATGTGACCCGGCCGTCGTGTGCCAAAATCAAATAATTTTGTCTGCTCGACAATCGCGCGAGCGTTCGCACACTCTATGGCCTGCCTCATAGAGGTACAGCCTTTTGTTCACACCGTGTGTGCCATCGTGCACGCTGTCACGATAAGTATGGACACGGCCTTATGAAGCATGTGGGGTGTGAAACACGTTGAGGTTACATTAGGTTAGATTACGTTGACAGTCACATGGCACACCAGTTCATCTAGAGACTTTTACAAGTGCTCCGGAAAAATCTCATTCAGGGGAACGCCAACGCACGGATCCCCTGTGGATCACTCTGTTTGCGGTCTGTCACTCATCTTGGCTATACTGTGAACTTCTATCAATGTTTTTTTTTTAATTTTAAGTGAAAAATTGCTTTAATACTCTACTTTTAATACAAATGTATACTGGTCCTTGGAGCTCTCTGTGTATTTTCTTTCATTGAAACCATCTTTTGGGAATTGTTTGTGGGAAATTGTGGAGTGCTTCAACACAGAAGCTGAAAAGGGAGAACGTTATCACACATCGCTTTTAAGAAGCATGAGTGCGGACATCCCCTGTACTTCCCATGCTCTAAAATATTCACGTGCAGGCATTCCACGGTTAGGAAACTGCCACTGATTACTTTGACTTTGAACTAAGCATTGGAAAGTTGTAAGATTTTTTTTTTTTTTACATTTATTGTATCTGAAACTTTCAAAGTATCAGAACACTGACAAGACAAAACATACTAATAACATATCATAATAATATAACCTATATAACAAAAAGAAAACTGGGAAAGGAAAGCAAAAGGGCTGTACCATTCTCTTCCCCGATGAAAACAAATCGGACAACTGAACATTTGTTGCACCAGAACATAAACCTTTTAACATTATAACCTGACTAGACCCCTCTATAAACAAGTGATTGAATCAGTGTAATACCTGTATTACACTGACCTTTGCATCTGTGGGCATCTATCCAGAAGGGATTTGCCTACACCATAGTCGTAGTGACTCTTCATGTAAAATCAGTTTTGATATGGAGAGATCGCAGATCTCTACATGCTGTTTTACAGCATGCAAGGGCACCTGGCTGATGGATGGTGTTTTGTTAAGGTTAATAGCTCTAAATAAACAATAAAGGTGCTTTTTCAAATCTGATTAAAAGAATGTATTAAATTCATTCCTTTCTTTGCCTTTAAATGTGTGTCAGGTTTTCCTATATGAAAACGATTACTATCACAATTATTTCTGTAATGTGGTTTTCTCTGTGCTTTCTCAGTTTCTTCGTTCCACTGTGGCGGTTGTTTTCACACTGATTGATGTGAATGCTTTCTGTTCTGATGTTCTCCTTTACATGACGTGGTTAAAAATAAAGGGAGGGGTAGTTATGACATTGAAGGGAATATACAGATAGAAAGCGAGACGGAAAATTAAAAGGAAAAGGTTCAGAGGGAAAAAGGTGGAAGGCTAGGAAGGAAAATGAAAAAGATGGAAAACAAAAAGGACAAGAAGCAATCAAGTGGGTGACAGTGTGGGAGATGGATAAAAAGTGAAAAAAAATGGGTCTATGATACAGTGGAAGTGGTGGGTGGAAAAATAGATGAGGGACATGGGAGATCCTGACTATGCGGGATAACCCCATGCAGGACCATATATGTACAACACACACTGATGTAATAAAACAAAAGCACTTTACTGTGAACATATAAGCAATGATAAACAATACTACTACTACAACACTAGGCCTCACAGGGCCGCAACACCTTACCGTGTCTTCCCAACACCGTGTCCATACCCCTGTGGGGTTACCCCAATGTACTGAGGTGCTCCGGGCACCGTACCTCTCAGCACTGGTACCGTACCAGAATCACCCACCCACCCAAGTGTATGAGACAGCGCTGCCCACAAAGGTGAAGATGAGTTGGTGCACTTTGTTGGGTACCTGCCGGGTATGTCCACACCTGGGCGCACTGATGCTGTGCTTGTGATGGGATCCACGGATCCGTGGCAGTAACCCACGAAGCCTCCGCTGGGTGGGTGGGTCCCGCAGGGATTGTACCACCGTGTATAGTCTCTGCAGTAGATGGGTGTCTGGTTCCAGAGCACCTGAGGCCAGAATGCAGCTGCGTCCTGGCTGTGTCCCTCACTATTATACTACAGGGGCAGTGTCCCTATCTATGGGCCTGTCCCTGCAGCAACCACAAGCTCAGGGGAGTCAGGACCTAGTTGGGGCCTAATGTGGGTATCTGGACTAGTGCAGGTGAAGCAGACACCTGCACACATACATCCTATCCTTATGGCATCCTAGCTCCGACTAACGTGGCTGCAGCGCACAAATTGTATCTAGATTCCCCTTCCAGGGGAAGCTGCAGCCCTATTAGCTGATCTGCGCCATGTGATATATTGCCCCTTTGCATTATGGGGCTTGTAGTTCCCCACGTTGCCTGCTGCCTAATGCCTGCCTGGCACGCCTACCAATGCGCATGCCCAGCACCTCGTGCACGCGCAATGCAATCCAATATGGCGGCACCCTGCAGAGGGAGCCGCCGGAGCCTTTAGCAAGTCTGTCGCCCACTGCAACTGCCCGCAGCCCTCCCCGCAGCACCGGTGCTCGTCGGGTGCAACTGCACTCCCCCACTTGCCGCCGCGCGCCCCCGCAACGCTCCCGCCCACAGCGGAGGTAAGGGGCTAAGGACAGCCCAGAGGGAGACCCTGCCACATACAGTTCCATAATTTATCCATTGTCATTAGAGTGTTGTTACTGTATCATGAGGATTTGTGAAGGTGTGTCCTGCCCTGAGGTACTCCACTCACGACTTTAGCCCAACCTGAAAAGGTCCATTTATGACAACCCTCTGTTGTCTGTCCTTTAACAAGTTTTCAATCCAGGTGCATATATTATTACTGAGTATGTACTGTATAAACAGCAAAAAGGGCATTCAACTAAATAAGTTGGCCATGGATACAAATGTTTTTTACATTTATGCACAAAGTTTGGGACAACATGCTTTGGTTTCTCAGTAATTGTGGTATGCCAGAGTCTTGCAGACTGGGTCAGAGGTCTGCTATACAGATGCAATTGCACATACTCTATGATGCCTGCTTACACAAATAGAGGATGCAACGTGTTAGCCCATAGAATAGACAAAGAAAAGTAAGGTAGAAGTGATACCTTTAATAGATAACTTGTGGTTAAAAAGAGAGCAAGCTGTCAGGAGCACAAAGGGCCCTTCTTCAGGCTTTTTGTTACAAATGAAATGGAAATAGCATATCGTATTTATACAAGAATTACATCCTAATAAGTCTGGATATACAGATGTAAATGGGTGTGATACACAAATATTTTTATAACCAGACTTACTAGGATGTCATTCTATTATGTGTCCTGTACAAGAAAATATATATTTTTAAAACAATATGATTTTCAGGGGAAACCATCAAATAGGAAAACAACAAAGAATAGGAGATATTTGGCGAAATTTGTACCACTACTTTTTTTTTCACATAACACCTCCTCTCCACCTCAAAGGAAAATATACTCTCTGTCACTTTCTGTTCTTAGAGCAATACGGTCCAAATCATTTTGCCCAGTTGTTTAATGAGTTTGAGGCCATTTTATTAGTCTGTGCAGACACGTGTTGCTAGCACTACAGCTTCTGACTTCAGTGGCAGTAATGAGAGCAAAACTCAGTTGATGTAGTAAACCTTGCTGTAGGTATATCTTGAAACGATATGCCATAACAATACTTTCTAATTGTGAACTATGTCCACTGAGTCATTGGGCCGTCTCCATATAAACTACTGTAACACTGTCCCCCCCCCCCCCCCCCCACCCCGGGAGATCCACTGCTGTTACTGTTACTAATGTTAGTGTGGTGATGAGGCATACCTGCTGGTTCAGGAGAGCTGAGTATAGCCGCGATAGTAAGGGGCAACAGGACAGGCTTTTGGGGTTCTCTGGTTCTTTTGATCGTCAGTGCTTCAGCGCATCCAGCTGTGATGGGCTCCTGGGATGCAGAACGTCAGCTCCCACCACAACACTCCTGGGGGGGAGTCTGATCCAGAATCATGGTTCTGCCGCAGCGCGATCGCGGCAGACACTTATTTTATTTATTTATAAAATATTTTACCAAGAAGAAAATCATTGAATTTATTTATTTATTAATAAAATGTTTTACCAGGAAGTAATACATTGAGAGTTACCTCTCGTTTTCAAGTATGTTCTGGGCATAGTTAATATGACAAATACTGTACATGGTTACAAATACAGTTACATAAATGAACAGGGTATACATTATATACAAGACATTGCATGCACAGTTAGAGATAATATATATTATAGGCTTATGAAACAGTTACAGACCAGATTAAAATGTGAGACAGCTTTAGTTTTGAAAGAACTTAAACTGGTGGCGGATGTGAGAGTCTCCGGTAGGTTGTTCCAGTTTTGGGGTGCACGGTAAGAGAAGGAGGAACGACCGGATACTTTGTTGAGCCTTGGGACCATGAACAGTCTTTTGGAGTCAGATCTCAGATGATAAGTGCTGCATGTGGTAGGGGTGAGGAGCTTGTTCAGATAGACGGGTAGCTTGCCCAGAAAGTATTTGAAGGCAAGACAGGAAAGATGAACTTTGCGCCTAGACTCTAGTGATGACCAATCTAGTTCTTTGAGCATTTCGCAGTGATGTGTGTTATAGTTGCATTGGAGAACGAAACGACAAATTGAATTGTAGAGGGTGTCAAGTTTGCCAAGGTGGGTTTGGGGTGCCGAGCCATATACTATGTCTCCATAGTCGATAATTGGCATTAGAATCTACTGTGCAATACGCTTTCTGACCAGCAGGTTTAGGGAGGATTTGTTCCTGTAAAGTACACCTAGTTTGGAATGTTACCTCTCGTTTTCTAGTATGTTTTGGGCAAAGAGTTATGATGTCAATACATGGTTACATGAAATAAACAGGGTTATAGATTATATTTACAGACATTGCATGAACAGTAAAGATAATGTATGGTATAGGCGTATGTAACAGTCAGTACAGACCAGATTAAAATGTGAGACAGCTTTAGTTTTGAAAGAATTTAGACTGGTGGCGGCTGTGAGAGTCTCCGGTAGATGTTCCAGTTTTGGGGTGCACGGTAAGAGAAGGAGGAGCGGACGGATTCTTTGTTGAACCTTTGGACCATGGACAGTCTTTTAGTGTCAGATCTCAGATGATAAGTGATGCATGTGGTAGGGGTGAGGAGCTTGTTCAGATAGATGGGTAGCTTGTCCAGAAAGAATTTGAAGGCAAGACAGGAAAAATTTACTTTGCATCTAGATTCAAGAGAAATCAAGTTATTTGAGCATTTTGCAATGATGTGTGTTGTAGTTACAAAAATGCATATTGAGTTGTAGAGGGTGTCCTGTATGTTAAGGTGCGTTTGGGGTGCTGTACCATATATCATGTCCCCATAGTCTATAGTTGGCATTAGCATTTGCTGTGCAAAGCGCGTTCAGACCAGCGGGCTTAGAGAGGATTTGTTCCTTTAAAGTGGTCCTAGTTTGTCATACTGTAAGTTTTAGATGTCATGAGTATCAATCAATATGCAACCCAAATGTTAAATGGATGTCAACCCATATGCCCAGATATTTAAAACTAGTGACAGGGGCTACGATGGTATGACAGTTGGTTCTGGTCTGTAGCTCTGTCATTGGTAGCTTTAGAAATTTAGCATTAGACCCAAATGCCACCAATACAGTTTTGTCAGTGTTTAAAACAGTTTGTTTTGGGAAATCCAGTTTTCAAGTCTTGAAAAATCAGATTGAAGTATGTGTCCAAGGTCAGAGAGGCTAGGGCTGTGTGCCTATAACATTGTGTCATCCGCATACATGTGCATTGAAGCGCCCTTGCAAGCTGTAGGTAGAACATTATTGAAGACTAAAAAGATTAGGGGGCCCCAGAACAGAGCCTTGCGAGACTCCGCAGGTGACATTCCAGGGGTTGAAGAAAGATTCCTCCCAACAGGGAAGGATAATGGCGGTGCACTGCGTATCAAACGATGAATGGTGCGTTCCAAATGGAGGAAGTGCGACGGATGCTGGATCACGGTATCAAAAGAAGTTTATTGAACATATAGCAACATAACAGGTAAAAACGAGAATCTGGAAGGGAACCTCTGATGCGTTTCATTGTGCACTTTGTCAAAGAGTAGTGTTCACTTCAAGGTGCCGATTCTTTATGGGAGCTGCTACCGGAAGTACCGCCTCCCAGAGCCGCAATAGGTCCTTTCCCATAGGGTTGAGAGCCTATGATGGAATATGCAGCCGGAGTGACAGCGAGACCGGCCACAGTTAACCAATAGGAGAAGGCACTAATACAATACAATAGAAAGAGTAGTTTTACTCCAATAAATGAGAAAAATATATAATAAAAACATAATAAGGGTAATGATTGTTGAAACCTAAATGATCAATTGCAAAGATGTATGTCACCAGTGATTTTAGAACTTCAGCGACCGTTGATCACATATATAGCCAAAATTCAACAAAACAAACCATTTAAAAAACTTATTGAAGTAAGAGAAATAATACAAATTATTAAAAGAAACAAGATTCCAGTCTAACTTAATTCATTAAATCCTAATCAATAATAGGCATTAAATGTCATGTGTTCTGATGTATATAGACTGATCATGATATAATGTAATATATATATAACTAATTGGAACATAACGATCCTAATGAATCAAAATTAATTCTATTCTTACTATATATAAACGTATTCACATATTGATCTCTACAACACAACATCAAATGAACACATGAATCTAATATCCATGATAATATCAAACTATATCTAGACAATTGGATATATATGGAGGAGTTACAAAAATCTATAATCTCACCATATTGAACTGATTATATGTATTCTTATAAGTCATTACAACAAATCTTCCAAAATATGTATAATATATTTGATATTGTATGCAAAAATGTATCTGTACTTCTGGGTGAAATGGATAATAATCAGGTTGAGAACATCAAACTTAGTCTCTCGCGTGGATATCTAAATACATATTTAAATGTTGAGGATGTATATTATACTCAACATAACCAATCCATCTATATTTAAGATCTTAAATGAGAAAATGTTTGAGTTCCCAATCTGTATTTATCCCTGTTGGGTTAAGTGTATTCAATGAGAAGAGCCAGAACATTTCTGTTTTATTAAGAATGTTCAGCCTTTTCCCCTTTCTGATAGGTAATGGAATGTGTTCAAGAGCATTGAAAGAGAAGGAATCGATGTTGCCCTTTGGGCATTCTGTAAAATGCCTTGAGACCGGAAATCTTATGTCACCCTTCTTGATCGTTCCATGATGCGGTTTTTAAGTGTTCTGATGGTTCTACCAACATAAGTTTTTCCACAACCGCATCTAAGGGAATAGATAACATAATCAGTATTACAAGTGATCAATGTCTTGATTCTGTATGTATCTTTAGTAACTCGAGATGAAACCAGCTTAGTCGGTTTTGCGTACTTATATACACTGCAGAATCCACACTTGAAAAAGCCTCTTGGAGGCAGGAACCCTTTGGTTTGTATGGTTGGAGCTCGATACATGCTGGGGGATAGATGTGTGGAGAGGGTATTAGCCCCCTAAATGTAAATCTAGGTCGGTTCCGGACAAACGGTCTGAGGGTAGAGTCCAATTGTAAAACATGCCAATGTTTAGATATAATGGATTTTATATCGTCTGATTGACGACTAAATTGTGTAATAAACAGCATATTGTTTTCAACTGAACCACCCCCAGACCGTTTGTTATCCTGTCCATTCTTTCTAAATACAATTTTCTTGTTGTTAGTATTTTTAGTTTTAACCATACCTTTCAATAGTTCTTCTCTTGTGATAAAGTAAGCATTTTCAAAGGCGGTTTGTATGCAATTTCGATCATAACCCCTTTGCTCGAATCTCAGTGCCAAATCTTTGGATTGATCTATGAACATATCCAAGTTAGAACAAATCCTTTGTAATCTTAAAAATTGACCCTTAGGTATCCCTCGAATGAGGGATCTCGGGTGACTACTCGTTGCTCTTAATAGGGCATTTCTCGAGTTCTCTTTTCGGTATATGTCACTCTGAATCAAATTATTCAGATCAATGAATAGAAGAATGTCCAAATATGTTGTATATGAGTTGTATATGTGAAATGTAGATTATATATATTATAATTTAGGGTCTCCACGAATCTGCTCAATGTCTTAGTGTCACCATCCCAAATTAATATAAGATCATCGATAAATCTATGGTAAAAAATAATATGGTGCCTGAATTTGTTAGTGTCACTGTAGATGTGTGTCTGTTCCCAAAAGCCCATAAATAAATTTGCATAGGAGGGTGCAAAAGAAGTGCCCATAGCTGTGCCATGCTGTTGAAGATAATATTCCTTATTAAATAAAAAATAATTATGTGTCAACAGAAATAATATGGATTCTACAATGAAAGTGTTTTGTGCCAGTGAAGTGCAAGATGTGTCCAAAAAGTGCTGTATGGCTGTAATGCCGTGCTGGTGATTGATTATAGTATAAAGGGATGTGACGTCAAGTGTAATCCAATTATAAGTGTGTGACCAAATGAAGTTTTGGAGTGAATTGAGCAGATCCGTGGAGTCCCGTAAATATGAGGGCAACTGATGAACAAGGGGTTGTAAGAAACAGTCAATGTATCTTGAAAGACCATCTCCCAAAGATCCAATGCTCGATATTATTAGCCTGCCAGGTGGGCAGGTCAGAGACTTATGGATCTTTGGGAGATGGTGGAAGATAGGAATGACTGGATCAATAGCATACAAAAATGCCCTTTCTTTGTCATTGATGACATTTAGTATGACACCCACATCCAGAATATTTTTTAGCTGGGAAAGAAAAATACTGGTAGGGTCTCCATGTAATTTTAGATAAGAATCTTTATCTGAAAGTTGCCTAAGGGCTTCCTTGCTATAGTCATTGATGTCAAGGTTGACTATAGCTGCGTCCTTATCAGCATTTTTGATAATACATTTTTTATTATTTTTTAGATTTTTTAATCTCATAAATTCATCACTCCTCATATTTGTATGTGTATGTGTAAATCTCGTTCGACCAGCTCTTCAAATGTCCGGATGTGGGGGTCCTTAAGGTAGGTTGGATAAAAGATGGATCTATTTCTTAATCCCGAATCGACCGAACCTAGCAGAAAAGAAGACATTTCATCATTTTTTTCTGTCTCAACATTGTTATTTATCCATAAATTGTTCATATCCTGCATGGTACAGAAATCTTGAAAGCTAGAAAGTGCACAATCACTGCTTGAATCCCATGGGGGCAGATGCTGCAGATCCCCTATGGGGTTATCATGCAGGACAGCCCCCAGTGGTCCAATGGTGATTGATTCCACTTCCCCTGCCTTTTTGTTCACACTAAAGCATTTCTTTAGAACAAGTTTTCCCACAAATTTCTGAAAATCAATAGTTGTCTCAAAGAGTTTGAAATTTTCAGAGGGGGCAAAATTAAGGCCCTTATTTAAAAGTGACAATTTACTCTCTGAAAAATCCACCTTAGATAAATTGATAATGTTATTCATATTATCTAATGATATATCTTTCTCTTGTTTGCTTGATTTTCTCCTTTTGGAGCGCCTTGTCCTTTGTAGTTTTTTGCACCACGTTGTGCAAATAATGGTGGTGGAGATGTTTTTTCTTCTTTATTGGAATAACGTCATGTGGGTACAGCGCGTTCCCTTCATGTGTCCTGTCTCTCGGCTGGCTCATCACTAGAAAAAGATACACCATGTGATTTATTATCACTATCTGAGGCTCCAGAAGTGCTCGATGTTTTTCTCCAATTTTTCTTTTTCTTTAAAATGGATCTGCGTGGTGTTGAGCTATTGTGGTTATCGCCTTTCACATCTGACCGTCCTTTTGGCCACCACCGTCCTGTTGGTTTCTGTTGACGGTTCGGGTTCTGCAAAATATACATTTGGTTACGCAAATAGTCCATTTTATCTCTTTCAAACTGCAATTGATCATTTACGTTTCAACAATCATTACCCTTATTATGTTTTTATTATATATTTTTCTTTTTCTCATTTATTGGAGTAAAACTACTCTTTCTATTGTATTGTATTAGTGCCTTCTCCTATTGGTTAACTGTGGCCGGTGTCGCTGTCACTCAGGCTGCATATTCCATCATAGGCTCCCAACCCTATGGGAAAGGATCTATTGTGGCTCTGGGAGGCGGTACTCCCAGTAGCAGCTCCCATAAAGAATCGGCACCTTGAAGGGAACACTACTCTTTGACAAAGTGCACGGATTGCACAAAACGCGTCAGAGGTTCCCTTCAAGATTCTCGTTTTTACCTGTTATGCTGCTATACGTTCAATAAACTTCTTTTGATACCATGATCCAGCATCCGTCGCACTTCCTCCATTTGGAACACACCATTCATCATTTGATACGCAGTGCATCACCATTATCCTTCCCTGTTGGGAAGAATCTTTCTTCATTTCCCCATTGAGCTGAGATTTCCAGGACTCCACAAACGAATGTCTTGAGTACCCTTATGGGACCAAGTACTGAATTATCAGAGGTCTAGCTCTAAGGGTTGATGGACTTTTAGATTTATGGGCAAGGTTTCCCTTACTTTATGGGTTTCCTTACATCCAAAGATATCTATATACCATTCATACACCCCAAACTGTGAGCATTAATTATCACTTTCTGCTTATACTCACATTCATTTCCTGGTTATATCAACACATGTGAACTTTTAATTGATACAACTACTATTGAGATGTAGTCTTCTAGTATCATTTTGAGCACTGGATCAGGAGATTAGTCTCCGTTTTTTCCTGACATCCCAGGGTTTTAAGTTAGAGCCCGAGATATAGACACATATTGGGATCTACCCGATATGTAGGAGTGAAACCAGTTTAAAGAGTGTTCCCCTATTCCAGAACACTAGAGCTTGTTTAACAAGATAACACGATGAACAGTATGAAAAGGCTTGGCAAAATCTAGGAATACTGCACCAGTAAGTTGTCCCAGTTTCATTCCACCCCGAATCTGCTTGCTTTCAGGAGGGTAGTTACTGTGGAGGGTTTGGGGCAAAAGCCAGATTAGAGTTGACTAAGGAAATTTGTCTTGGTATAGTAATCGCTTTATTGGGAGTTAACACATTTTTCCATTACTTTGAATAATACTGGAAGAAAAGAGATTGGCCTGTAGTTGGAAACAGTGTTTTTGACCCCATTTTTTAAGATTGGGACAACTCTGGCAGTTTTCCAGGTCTTTGGGATATGGCCTGTAGACAAAACAGAGTTGATTAGGGAGGCAAGCGGTTTGGCAATGGCTGGGGCACTGAGTCGTAGGAACTTTGATTGAAGTATGTCAGGCCCACATTGGGTGCTTAGTTTTAGTTTGAGGTGCGCTTGCGTAATCTCCCCTACAGATACTGGAACAAATTTAAATTTGTGAGCACTGTTGGAAGAGGCTCGGGCTATAGGGGTTCTCACAGGTTGAGCTTCATGATTGCAGTTAGGATTGCGCTTTGATAGTAGGAAAGTAGCACACCCCACAAAGTATTCATTGAATGCGTTTGCTATGTCAGTGAGATTTGTCAGAGTAGTATCCTCCTTTTTGATATTAGATGGTTGTTGATGACTAGAAGGCTGGAATATATTGTTGATAACCTACCAGAAGTTAGCTGGATTTGATGTATTTTGGTGACAATTGTCAGAGTAATACAGTATTGAGCTTTTGCTTGTCTTGTTTGCCTTATGCATGTATTCGGCAGGCATCTGTAGCTATTAGATCCTTGATAGTTCCAGTTACTTTGCATTTTTTCCACAAGGCATCCCTAAAATGGTAAAGCGTAATAAGGTAGGTTGTACCACGCGGAAGGTGGGTCCCCATTACTCTTATTCTGCATAGCAGAGCATGGGTATCACAGACTGAGGCCCCACTGCACGCGTCCGCATGGCTGCCTGGCTTGCCGGCGGCGCGTGCAAGTCACTGCACTGCGATCTGCGGTCTGCAGCTGACTTTTTTCGGCGTTGCTGCCTCCCTCTCTCCCATAGCTTAACAGCTCCCCTCCTCCCCTCCTCATTGGCTGACTGCCGCACCACATGACGCGTCAGAGCTGCAAATCACCAGGAGCTTGTAGCACCGGTGGCCTGACGCGTCACAGCACGCAATCAGTCCTGTCGGAAGGAGGCAGCGGGGACCAGCACTCTTGAGGTAAGGGGCTAGTGGCCCGCGTGCACGCGGCCGCGCGCGCCGCCGACCGCAGGGGGGCCTCAGCCACAGAGTTTTAACACCTCTGGAAATAATCAAGCGTGGAATAGGGGTCGGGTACCAAGTGGATCTGTACCAAGGGTAGCTGGTAAGATCAGCCACAAACTGTTGCAGGTTAAAGTTTCTAAATGTTCTTGTGAGTAGAACTTTAGGGCTTGATTGGGGTAGCCTGATTTTCCTTACACAGTACAGTATTGCATGCTCACTGAGACTGTCAGGTAAGATACCAGAGGATTGGATTTTGTTGGTAAAGAGGATAGAATCCACTCTAGATAGGAATGGTTGTGAAATTTCAGGTTTGTCCGTGTGGGTTGGGAAATTAGTTGGGTTAGGTTAGTGACTTGAGTTGTGTCCGGGTTTTGTTGTTTTGAGGGTCATGCCAATTGAGGTTGAAATCCCCAAGACCAGCTCACACTTCCCATTTAGAGAGGAAATTGAGCCAATAAAGTGAGTGATATCAGCCAGGAATTGTAGTGGGGCTTCAGAGGGGCGGTAGATGCCAGAATCGGCTCAGAGAAGGGGAGGTAAATTTTACCAACTGGATGGAGAGTGCGACTGTAACACCCCTATCCCCCCCCCCCACCCCCCGAGGGAGATTTGCAGGTGTTATGGTGTTAATGCTGCTGTGGTGCCCACCTGTTGGTTCTCAGGTGGACTGAGTCTCTGCGATGGTATGGGGAATGGAACAACAGGACAGTTTTTTCTCTTGGTGCAGCACCTCCACCCTGCAGGGCTCTACCACGGGCAGAGATTCTCCCCACAGAAATACTTCCAATAATGCAGTCACAGTCCACTAACAGTTCAACTGCATTTATTGATGGCATATTAAATATCTTCATTTGTCTCTCATGCAAGAGAGATGCAATCCCTGAACCCCTTCTCAATCCAGGTCACTGACACCTTGTAGCTTGCATTCCTTTTCATGGTCAGGGTGAGTCCCCAGTCTTCACTGTGGCATGCGCGCCTGGAGGGGGGGCGGCGCGTGCGGGGGCGGCGCGTGCACAGCGCTACACCGCAATCGGCGGTCTGAGGGGAGAGGGAAGGTTTGCAACAGGAGGGGGCGTGGCTGTGGGTTTGCGGGGGCGTGGCCATGACATCCCGCGGCTGGTTCGCCCTCATTGGCTGAACCGCCGGCGGGGGCGTGGCCACGCCTCCGTCGCAAATGCTAATCTCAAATTCCTCTGCCTGCCTGAAAACCTGTCGCGCACCGTTGGGGAAAGGTGCGCGACAAGGTAGGAACTGGGACCGGCCTGACTGGGGGGCGGGGCTTGATTGCACAGTGCACGCCGAGGCGTGCGCTGTAGTAGTTACTGGGACCGCTGCCTCAGAGCTGTGCTCACAGGACCATTTCTTCCCTTGACTAAGCCCCCCAGGAGCTTGATGCCCCGGGTCTAGCCTTAACCCACCTTTCCCCCTGATGGGGCAAGGTGGACATTCCACCTACTCCCAAAGGATCAGGCACACTGGGAAATCCAGCCCACTACATTTTGGAGGGATCCATTTTTTTATACCAGGGGTGTACCCCACTCAAAGCTCCAGTAACTGGGAAGTACCAAAGGAGGACCGAAATTATAAAAACAATTAAAACTTAGGTGTGTGTAAGACTGTGCACTGATCCATTATTCATCTTAGACAAGTTTATTAAGCTGAGTCACCCAGATCATAGCCAATTCAATCGTATGACTATGATTACCAATTAAATAATAGGTGATTCTAATAGCTTTACCTTAGCGTTCTAATTAAGCAACCTAGACCAGTTTTCATTGTTTTTATAATTTCGGTCCACCATATCGTGTCTACTCCAACACTTATAATTTTATTCATTACGTTTAAATAAAAGATATTTTAAGCCCGATGAGGGGTGTTCTTCTCAGTGCAGCAACTAAGGAAGTATTTCTGTTCTCCCATTTTGCCATAATACTTACTTCCTGCTAGCACCAACTCTCAGCTACTTTAAGTGTTTGAAGTTTCTACACATTGCACGCAATATTTAATTACACCCTCTTTGGCGTTTGAGCAGGGCACACACCCTTCCCTCACAGGGAATCTCTATTGCATAGCACCTGGAAACCGCAACAAAATAACTTCCCAATGGGGAGACTCACATGCTGGCCCATGTGAGAGGAGTTTAACCCCAGCACTGCCTGCACCTACCAGGACTTATAGTACCGGGGCCAGGAATATGTACATAGCCAGGGTCACATTACTACACACTCCCCCTGGTGAAAACTCCTCATCGTCTCTGTATGAGGTAGATAAATTTGTTTACCACCAACTAATTTATAAAATAACATAACTGCAAACAGTAAAGTGCAAAACACAACAGTTCATAACCAACATTTAACAGGGCACTCCTGAAAAGGAGAACCCATAATAGAACACAGCAGCATAGATCCTTAGTGGCAACCCACATATCTAATAGTAATGGGCTGGATCAGGTTTGCAGATCAATTTACCATTTCTATCCAGCACTGTTACCAAATAGCATAGTTTCTTCCCCTTTTCACTTAGGTACTCAACCTGGTCAGGGTAGATGTTACGGCCTACATGCCACACCCGCATTAAGTACCCTATACGATCTTCAGTGTAGTGGCCCTGACTACCTGTTTGGGTCCCATATAGTCTAACACTGCATTACGTACCATTCCTCCCTATACTCCTCCGCTTCTCTCATTAAGGGCTCAGGTAAATAGGGATAATCATATCCATGAGACTTGCGGAAGCGCTGAATTCGTACACTATCAGCTCGGCTATGTTTCATGAGGCTCTGACCACACGCCTGCTCTGGCAGCACCCAGAATAAATGCTCCTCGTGGGGATTCTCAAAATTGCCTTCCTCCATACTTGGAGAGGAGATAAGCCCCATATCATAATCCTTGCTACGATCGCGCATTACCTCAGCCTCTTGCTCAGGAGTGTATTCCTTTCCTCCCACCAGTGATCTACTTGATTGACCTTCTCTAGCCCAAAGCGTGTTCTGTTCATATGTGGCACGTACCCCCTGAACATTGGATCCCACCAATTCAATGCAACAGTCCCCACAGCAGAGTTAGATACATTGACGCTCATATTATCGGTGGTACATTTGATGATAACAGACATCACTGGGGATGGGGTCAGGGTGACATGGGTCGGTACTTCACACTTAGCCCTAGGGACTCTTTTCGGGGCACTGGGGTAGCAATAGGGAAAGTGGCACAGGGTTGGGCTGGCACAGAAATGTCAAGTTTCTGCCCGGAAGCAGTAACCTCCGTCACGGGAGCAATTAGAGTGTCCTGAGCCCCAATCTTGACGGATGAAAAGTATGAAAGTCCCGGTCTCACATATACCTGGGGTCGCCCTCAGCCGCATGACGCAATCATTGAATCTATATCCTCATTGCTAACCAGAAGACGGGACATAAGATCCTCCAAGGCGGCAACATTTGCAGTGGCCAGATCTTGGGCCTTTTTAACCTCTTTACACCACTGCTGGAACCGGTTGGTCACAGCTTGGCTCTCCACCCAGGACGGATCGACATCCTGGTTCACCACCACTGGATAGATCTCTGGTTCCTGGGACTGATGAGACAACCTTTAGATCGGGAACGGTGGAAGTACTGTCCAGTACCTCTACGAGTGATGCACTCATACTGCTCTTCCATTTGGAAGCTGATATCGTAGCCATTGGCACCTCCTGCTTGGAGCTGGTCACCGGAGATTAAATCTGGCAGTATTTCCCCTGACAACGAGTGGCATCCTGGAGAATACGGATTTGCTCCTGCTTCATCGCAGAAAAGGAAAAGACCTTGGGACCTCCAACACTGGCTGGCGTTGCGACAGGTAAGTTCAGCATTGGTTTGCAGGGTAGTGCAGTACTCACACTTTTAGAGGAAAAGAAGCTCTCTCCCCTAACGTCAGCTCCGATTGAATCCTCTCCTCTCCTGAGTCAGGACTTGCACTGTACTACACCTCGCAAAGGTTAATCACTGGCGCATCTCGGTCAGGGTGTAAGAGGTCATAGATTACAGGCATATAATCTCTCATCTCATCCGCAGAGGCATTCTACATCAGCGTCTGTAGCCTGCGGATCAATTGGTAGAAGCTTCGCACTTCACCCGGGTATAGTGCAGACATAGGCTGGTCACAGGCCTTCTTCAGCACCGGCTGAAGGTAGGGCACATCACATCACTCGCACATCACATCGCCCGCAGCGGGACGTCACATCCAGCTCTCCTTCTGGTCGGGGATACAACGTGCACAGGAGCTGCAGGAAATCTTTGCCGTTGAGTTGGATCAGCAAGAGCCCTTCTGACTGCCAAAATCGTTGCGCTGATTGCTCGGACATATTGTGAAACGATGTGACCGGGATCAGTTTAGGCAAAGCTCTGACTTGTGTAGTCAACACGTGCGTCTGTTGGTTGTGATAGCTGCATCCGGCAACACTACATGCAATTAGATCAGTGTCTTCAGACATGGAAGAAAGGGCGTGGCTATGGCTTTCGTGCCAAGCCAGACCTGATTTGTAAAACTGCAGCTTGCATCTTGTAAACTCTGCTCGCGGTTCACTCGATTTTGGCGGGAACCGCCTTCACACCTCAGGATCCCTCTGTATGATCCAATTTCAAGTTGTGCATGCTAGCAGCTCCTTCTTGAGGGTTCTGGCATCTTGCCAGACATCCACACCTGGCAACTCCGCATACACTTGTAGGATGGTGGTTGAGCACACACTGGGAATCCCAATCGTGGAGCTCCATTACCTCAGAGACATCCCTGCGCTAATTCTCGCGTGCCCTCAGCTACAGTAATACCATGCTATTCACGCACATCTCAGCCCTGGAACAGTTCAAAGTAAGGGAGCACATGCTGGTGTTTCCTTCCTGGGGGTTCTGGCCTCCTGCCAGATATCCCCACCTGGCCAAACTCCACGTGCACTCGGTTGATACCATGTTTTTCACGCACATCTCAGCCCCGGAACAATGCAATAAAGGAGTGGAGTATACATGATAACCCCAATCTTGGGGGTCTTGTACGTCAGAGGCATCTCTGGGCGATTACCACTTGCACTCGGCTGATACAATGGTTTTCAAGCACATCTCAGACTTAGCAGCAATTTGGACGGATATGCCTCTGATACAGTGGTTTTCAAGCACCTCTCAGCTATAGCAGTTGTCCCAGTCATTTAACTGGCTCTGATACAGTGATTGGCAGTCACCTCTCAATTAGCAGCAGGGGATTTGTGATCGTGAGCTGGATACTGGCCTTGCACCACTTCAGAACTCCAGACCACTACATTTTGGAGGGAGCCATCTTTTATACCAGGGGTGTACCCCACTCCTAAACCCCAGTAATTGGGCAGTACCACAGGAGTGAGCTCACCCCCTCCCCCCCCACCCCTAGTACTGGGCAGGAATATGTACATAGCCAGGGGCACATGGCTGCACAACATTTCAGATATGGCAGATTTGGGGGTGGGTGCAGAATGTGATATAGCTCAGTATATGTGCAGCACTAACTGCTCAAACTCACACTCCCCAAGTCATAAACTAGGACAGGCAGGGCAGGATTAAAATGCCCTGGTTTGGCGCTGCAATTACCTTGATACATGGATCCCAAAGACTGTAAATTTGTTGCTAACATATCTTTTGGAGGGTGATACCTACTTTTATATTGTAACGGTATGTGTATTTTTCAAGAGAAGCCTAAGGCTGCGTCCATAGACGGACAAGCAGCGATGAGGCGTGCGGACGCTCCGCGCTGAGCCCCTGCATCCTCAATGAGGATGCCTTGAGAGGGGGCTCACGCGAGCGTCCGCAGGCGTGCTCAGGATTTGGAGTTTTCAGCCGAGCGCCAAGCTGTTTTTCAGCGCGCTGTCGGCTGAAAACATCCAAGCAGCCTTAAGCAGCGTCAACGTCACGGCGCCGTGACGTCAGCGCCGTGACATTGACATCAGTGCGTCGCGGGCGATTGGCCCAGCGACGTCACTGCCCCGCCTCCAACCACCTCCCCCCGGCTCCCTTCGCGCACGCTGGCTCGCCTGCAAGTCCGTGCAATCGCGCTGACTGAAGCAGGCGAGCCTCAGCGTTAGCGCGCCTCCGCTCTCCCCACCCCTCTCCCCACCCCTCTATGGCCCGGGCCTAAGAATTATATTTTCACATTTGGGGGTAAATGGGAACAATGTATCATGCTCAAGAAGGACGTGCTGAATGGGGATGGCAGTTAGATTTAATAGATGAGATGGATTAGAGCAGTTCACTTCTCAGATTTGCACTCATGGTTCCTGGAGCTTCTTTCTGTGCTGAATCAGTATTTAGTAGCAAGCATGAGTTGGCTCTTAGTGCAGCTGCAAAGACACAAGGGGTTACAGTACGTAGCAAAGTCTCATGTTTGGCAAATCAGGAGAAAAATACATTCATTGCATCAAAGAAATAAAACCCTTGCTTTCAAATTAATTTGTTTTTTTTCTTTGATACATCCTATTTTATCTCAGCTGTGCATACATTTTGAAACATGACCTTTCACCGTGCAAATGTAGGAGACAAAAATGGGCCACAAGGTAAAGGGGAGAGGGGAGTGGCTGCAGAGAGCAGTGGGAGGGAGTATACAGGGAAGGGGGCTGGTTTATATGTAGAGAAGGGGGAGGGTCTATCTGCAGATAACCAGGGAGTGCAGCCTGGGAGGCGCATGCACACTGCAGACACAGCACAGACCGGCTCGCTGCATATACATATACATATATAAATAACACAGCTCGAGGCACTTGGTATGCAAGTTGTTTTGCTGTTTTGTTAAGGAGAGCGGGAAAGGTAAGTGCGAGCTTATCTGCAAACTCACAGCACGAGCCCACGGAAGCGTTGGTGGGGGTAACAGGGTAATAAAGCGAGCACGGTGTTTCTGCAGCATGCGGAGAGGTCTGTGTTCATTGATTTGGCTGCACATGCTGGGGGGGTGATTGCTGCCCATGTGTGCAGCGCTCCAGCCTCTCCATGCACACACACGCTCCTCCAGCCTCTCCATGCACACACACGCTCCTCCAGCCTCTCCTTGCACACACACGCTCCTCCAGCCTCTCCTTGCACACACACGCTCCTCCAGCCTCTCCTTGCACACACACGCTCCTCCAGCCTCTCCATGCACACACACGCTCCTCCAGCCTCTCCATGCACACACACGCTCCTCCAGCCTCTCCATGCACACACACGCTCCTCCAGCCTCTCCATGCACACACACGCTCCTCCAGCCTCTCCATGCACACACACGCTCCTCCAGCCTCTCCATGCACACACACGCTCCTCCAGCCTCTCCATGCACACACACGCTCCTCCAGCCTCTCCATGCACACACACGCTCCTCCAGCCTCCATGCACACACACGCTCCTCCAGCCTCTCCATGCACACACACGCTCCTCCAGCCTCTCCATGCACACACACGCTCCTCCAGCCTCTCCATGCACACACACGCTCCTCCAGCCTCTCCATGCACACACACGCGAGGCCTCTCTTCCTGTTGGGTCGCTCTGAGTCTAGCAATGCGTAACCAGCATCATATGCACGGGATCCTGTGGCTGCATAGGGGTTAGGTAAGATTGCGTGCACGGTTCCCAAAAACCCAGGGATACTAATTGGTACAGCAATTTCCAGATTATCCATTCTTGTCGGTCATCTTTCTTTTGGTCACCTAACACCTGATGTGCAACATCCAACCTAATCTAACAGCTTGAATAGTGACCAGGCATCTTGTGAAATATATGCATCGTGACTGTTGATAGCATCCCTTCTTCCAGAGTTTTGTGCAGATAGTGTTTGATTTATATTTCTTGAGAATACATTTGAGTTGAAAGCCTCTGATACGAACTGCAGGTTCTCTTTGGCTTGGGAGCAACTATACAGCAATGTAGAGAGGGTCAAGCAGTGTTGATGATTTTCTGCGCCCCACAATGCTTTTCCTGATGGTAACCTACCCCTTGCAGCTTATTCATTGATGGTTACTGGGACCGCTGTGAGAAGCACCAGGCGGACTGGTGTGACACGGCTTCCCAGTCCCGGGGAATGGTTTAGCTCCATATAAATGAGGGACTAGAATACTCTTCCGCAAGGCAAAGGGGCTTTAAATCGTGTAGTTGCATGCACTGTGCCATAGGAATGTACTAATACATGTACATTGCATTCCTGATCGCAAAACGGTGGCTAGTGGAAGTGCTTGTTTCAACCCCCATGACAGCAACACATTGCTCAAGGGGTCAAGAGACGGCTAGATCCGTGTGCTATAGTGCTTCCTGGAAACCATAAGAATCGGTTTCATTATGAAAATTTTTTTTTAAGTCTTTGTGGACACAACATCCTAAAAGATGACTTCACTTTCTTTATCTCTAGCTTGCTGTAGAAATGCAGACTGTTGTAGTGTTTTTGTTTCTTTATTTGTTTTAAAGCGGCAGACACCTACTTGTTTGGCTCAAGATAAGTGGCGGAGCAGTTTTGGCCTTTCCAATGACAGTGCTATGACCTGACCCACATCTGGGTACAGGCTGCAGGGACCCCAGCTCCTCTGGGCAGAATAACAAGAAGTCAGTCCGGAAGCTTTGCCCCTGCAGTCAGGCTTGGGGCAGATGATCTGCTGTTCATTCTGTTTTCTGCAATTAACGCTTTATTTCTAAGGCTCATAACTAATGGAGGTCAAAGTATCTCTGTTTATATGGTGCATAGTTTGTACTTTATAATACTCTTTACATTGCTCTCGGTTGAGAGAATAAAACTGGGACTTTAGTAGCCTTCTGCAGCCTAATTCATAGAGGAGACACATACTTTAATAATTCTGTTAATACATTTCTGGAGCTTTTGCCCATTCAATTTATGTACTATGGTTCATTTTAGTAATGTATCTCATTTTGTGTGTGATGGTTAGACGGTCTTGCAGTAGCTGTGCTGTCATAATTGCATAAACTTTTTTTGCACTTCTGGTGCCAGGCTTGTTAAAGTTCTCACTATGATGCAGTAATGCTAGACCTCTCTTAGCCCTCTCTGTGCAGGGGGGACTTGCAATGAGCTACAGAGTAAGGCTTAGTCTCTGTATAGGCGAAAGGTTTTCCCCTCAACTACAGTATGTAATGCTGTGTGAGGGGGTGGTCTGCTTTTGTAATGCTCTGCCAACCTGTGAAGTGGTTAACTGGTGCTATGTAAGGGATATGCCCATCCTATATCTTCTGCGCTAGCTATTCCCCCTCTAAAAAACATTTGTATATTTATTTATTTTTATCTTGCAATGACATCTGGCACACTAATTTAGTAAGGCAATAAGCTGTGATTAATTATGTAATATGATTGTGGTGGTGATTATGAGGTAGGGAAAGGCATCTCTGTGCTGCAGGGGAAAAAAGCACTTTGTAACCCCTTATCAGACTCCCTAAAGAATCAAAGTCCCAGGGGACAGTCATTACCTGTGCAGTACCAGGAGGTGCTAACCCTGTTGTCTCGCTGGCATTTCTGTGAGAGCTGAAGGAAAACCACACACTACAGGCATACCCCGGTTTAAGGACGCTCACTTTAAGTACACTCGCGAGTAAGGACATGTAGCCCAATTGGCAAACGGCAGCTCGCGCATGCGCCTGTCAGCACGTCCTGAACAGCAATACCAGCTCCCTATCTGTACCGAAGCTGTGCGCAAGCGGGAGACTATAGAGCCTATTGTAAATAATGCATTTATATCAGTTTTGCACGTATATGACTATTACATTTTGTGCAAAAAAGGGAGTGCTTCACTTTAAGTACATTTCCGCTTTACATACACGCTCTGGACCCATTGCGTACGTTAATGCGGGGTATGCCTGTACTGTGCATAAGTTGTTTTTGTCTTGTGGTATCTGACTGCTTATGACAGAGCTACCATTCACTTGCGCTCTGCACATTGGACATCAAAATGTATTTACTTGTTGTGTGGCGGGCCTATGCCAGCTTCAGCTTTTTGCACTTTCAATTGCACGTATACTCCATGCGCTGTCTAACACATCCATTTGTATATAGTACAGACATACCCCGGTTTAAGGACACTCACTTTAAGTACACTCGCGAGTAAGGATATATCGCCCAATAGGCAAACGGCAGCTTGCACATGCAACTGTCAGCATGTCCTGAACAGCAATACCGGCTCCGTGCCTGTACCGAAGCTGTGCGCAAGCGGGGAGACTATAGAGCTGTTACAAATGTGTTTATTTACATTAGTTATATGGACATATATGATTGCAGTACAGTACATGCATCGATAAGTGGGGAAAAAAGGGAGTGCTTCACTTTAAGTACATTTTCGCTTTACATACATGCTCCGGTCCCATTGCGTACGTTAATGTGAGGTATGCCTGTAGTGTGTTATCGCTAGCCTGTTTTCACAGAGACCTGTGCTAAGGGGGCATATTGTGCAAGGTATCCATTAGCTGTACTCCTACAGTCATTATTCAGTGGATGTGTAATTTCGGCCATTAGGACTGTATTCTGGCTGTCTGCAATGACGATCAGGTGTATTATTCAAGAAATGTCCACTGTATTGCCTTGCTTGTAAATGGTGTTGAGTATACACCACCATCACGACTGCTGCTATTCTTGTCGTTTGGGTCACTCTACCCCCTAGGCAAGTAGGTAAGCGTGACTATCTATCAGAGGCATTGTTCGGTATTAACTCGCCAGCCAACTATTGCTGGTTATTACATACCTCTCAGGATATTCGCACATTTTGCTATCATTTAATAGTTTTTTTTTTTTTTCCCCCCTCACTTTTATCTGCTTCAGTGCGGTCTATTTTATTTTAACTTGTACCATTAAACTGTTTTAATACATTAATTATGCATTACACTTAGGACCAGCACTACTGTTTTAATTTGAGTATCTATGTGACGTTACATCAGTAAGGTTACTTTCCCGTACACACAGTGAGTGTGTGTTATTGGGCCTTTTTCTGATGATAGTGCCTTTGCTCCATCAGTGTCCCCTTGTTTGTCCCTGGAAATTAACATGCTGTAACCTTCTCCTTTTTTTTTTTTATTTAATTTTTTTAATATGGAGTGTCTAAATACATTTAATTAGCGCTGTTGTTTCATTGTGATGAGCCTCTGTTCTATAATACATTGGATTTGAGGTCATCGGAGGTGAAAAACACATGAGGGTCCTGTCAAGTGTTTATGGCTCTTTCTGTTTTTGCTTGTAATTGCCAGGTGGGCCTGCAAATCATTGGAAAGCGTGTTATGTAAACCACAATGCAACGCTTGATGAAGGAACTGTTTTAGGGTTGAAGTTGGGTTAAGGAAAATGTATATATTGGATAACCAAAAGAGGAACAAGTGGTCCTTGTTTTATCTTGGATATGAAACCAACAATGTGGATGTGCTCCCCTTTTTTTTTTATTAAAACAAAAAAACAGATGAGGGGGTAAGTGACACCCTTGCACATCTTCTAAAATATTCCTAACATTAGACGGTAAACTAAAGTTTTGTTTCAGAAACTTATTAGAGAAATCTACCTGTAATTTTATGACAGTTCATTTCAGCTAAATGCTATTAATCCATGTACCGTTAACATTATACTGTACACACAAAAACATCACTGTAATCAAATTATTACAATTCAAACTAAATAAAATTAAAATACTGAAGTTTGTACCATCAACTTATACCTGTATTACCATAGGAGAAATGGCACACAGTATGTTCTATTGTCTGTCCCATCCCGTTGTAGATTCCAGCATAAAGTGTAACAATCTGCTTTATCCACTTCAGTCAATAAGCATACTCCTTGCAAGTTTTATATTTTGCTCCGTGTTTGATGCTCTTAACAGTTTAACGCCTTGGGGTTATTAAGTATGATGGTTATTTACAGGACGTAGACCGTATCGCCATCTCCAAACATCCTTGTCATATGTTCATTACCTTTTTGTATGGAGTCATAAAGCCAGATTTTAAATGCTCAGCAATTGATGGTATACAGATCGGAAGCAGATTCCTGTGTTCATACCCATCTCAGTTCAACGTTGCTTAAATTGGTGCCCCAATCAAGGTGTGTGACTGGATATGGACAAACTTGATGTCCCCAAAACGTAATCCGACATTATGTGGAATCGCCAACTACTTCAATAGTTTTATAGGCATTTGCTTTAAAATTGCCCCAACTACTTGGTTTTTCTTTTGAGGCTTCCTTCGCTATTCCGATGGCTTGATGAATCCTTTCCTGTCTAGGGACTTCTCATTGGCGTTTTTAGGGTCAGATGTCAGCACTGTCTCAAAGTTTTGTTCACTGGCAGACGTGCTCTCTGCCCATCCTTGTGGGCATATTCCGTCAGCGATGCTAATCTTCCGTCCGACTTGAGGTTTTATGTTCTGGAACTATATAAAAACAAATCAAACTTTAAGCAGAACCATGTTTAACAATTTAATCACATACTGAGGCTTTCAAAGATAACTCTACATTTTAAAGAAACATTTAACTTTCTCGTTGAGGCAACATGGCAATAAGCTGTCCAGTACATTAATCCACTGAGATTTTTGCTGCAACAGTCTCTTGTCTATCTCCTTCATGTATCTCCAATGAAACCATCAACCTATTGTTTGCAGTGTTCTGGTGCTTCCCATACTGTATACTGCTTTGAAATGCCTTGCAACACTACTTTTATATTTATCTCCCAAATGTTCAGGTATGCTTCTCCTACATTCCCTTCTTGTTTTGCTTACATAGATCTTGCAGCCCGGGGGGCTGCCGGACTATGGCTCTCCGCAGCTGCAGGCCTCCCTCACTGTCCAGCGCAGGGCCTCTCTCACCGTGTGTTTTTTTTTTTTTTTTCGGCCCAGCTTCTGGCGCACCGGCATGAGGCTTGGCACAGGACAAGGAGGGAGACAGGGCCACGGCAGTATGTGAGAGCTGGGGCCAGACAAAAGTTGGGCATGACCTCTAAACCCCCACAGCGCTGGCAATCCGGGTGTTCCTGCAACCATCGGCATGAGAGGCCAAGGTGTGGGAGAGTTATGGAGGCCTGCAGCAGTGTGGGAGAGAGGCAGATCCTCAGCAGCTGGGGAAGTGTGTGTGTTCGCGCGCGTGTGTGTTCGCGTGCGTGTGTTCGCGCGTGTGCGTGTGTTCGCGCGTGTTTTTTTTTCACTGAGGAATAAAATAATCACAAGGACTTTTTTTTGTTTAGTCTAAGAATAGTAACAAACTTGTATTGCTATGGCTGATTGAAAAAGGAAGTGCTAAAAATGGTAATTCTGTAATGTGGGTTTTTCTCGGGAAATAACTGCTAATATTTCCTCACTCTCTCATTGGCCAACTGACCTTACTGTTGTGTAACGAAGATGATTTATCTTGAATGTGAGGTCATAGTGCATTTTCACCTCTAAGGATCACTTACCATTACAAAGTCATACATTTTAAAGCATGGTAATAAGAGCCTCTACTAAACAATACAATCAATCTTGAGGTTTTTTTTAAATTTTTATTATATAATGTATGCTTAATTAAATGTGGATCACAAAGACATTCCTTAACTACTTTAGATTCTGAACGAACCATCTCTCCTACTCATGCCTTCTGGTTTCGGTGTGAATGAACACCCAGAACAATAAAATGTGGGGGAAATGGGGTTCTGATGACAGTTTTCTTTCATAAAAGCATATTCTCTCATGTGACCCCTACAAAAAAAAAGCTGTGTGTGCTGTGCACGCGCATAGTAAGTGAAACTTCTTTGACTTTTGTCACAGAAATTGTATTTGTATTGTATTGGTGATGTTTTAATTAAAAATCAAAATACAATTTCAGTGACAAAACGCAAATAAATTTGACTTATAATGCGCGTGCTCGGCACACATCCCCTGTATTAGCTATTTGCACTAAGTGTGAATTCCTTGTGTATGTGTGTCAGTGGGTGTGGTGTGTGGGTGGGTCAGTCAGTGGGTGGGTCAGTCAGTGTGTGGGTGGGTCAGTCAGTGTGCGGGGGGGCGTGGGGGGGTCAGTCAGTGTGCGGGGGGGTGTGGGGGGGTCAGTCAGTGTGTGGGTGGGTCAGTCAGTGTGTGGGTGGGTCAGTCAGTGTGTGGGTAGGTCAGTCAGTGTGTGCGGGGGAGTGGGGGGGTCAGTCAGTGTGTGTGTGTGTGGGGGGGGGTGGGTCAGTCAGTGTGTGCGGGGGAGTGGGGGGGTCAGTCAGTCAGTGTGTGTGTGTGTGTGTGTGGGGGGGGTGGGTCAGTCAGTGTGTGGGTAGGTCAGTCAGTGTGTGCGGGGGAGTGGGGGGGTCAGTCAGTCAGTGTGTGTGTGTGGGGGGGGTGGGTCAGTCAGTGTGTGCGGGGGAGTGGGGGGGGTCAGTTAGTCAGTGTGTGTGTGTGTGGGGGGGGTGGGTCAGTCAGTGTGTGGGTAGGTCAGTCAGTGTGTGCGGGGGAGTGGGGGGGTCAGTCAGTGTGTGTGTGTGTGTGGGGGGGGGTGGGTCAGTCAGTGTGTGCGGGGGAGTGGGGGGGTCAGTCAGTCAGTGTGTGTGTGTGGGGGGGGTGGGTCAGTCAGTGTGTGCGGGGGAGTGGGGGGGTCAGTCAGTGTGTGTGTGTGTGTGTGTGTGTGGGGGGGGTGGGTCAGTCAGTGTGTATGTGTCCAGCTGCAGCCAGGGACGGGGTGTAACATTGCGCACCACCTCTCTCCCCCCCTTATGCAAATTCTGAGCACACCCCGCACGCAATCTGCGCACACACACCTCCCGCGGGGTACAAGGGGCCCGCGAACGCCCGCGGCAGTGGAAGGCTGAATGGCGCCGCTGCCAATGGGCGTGAGGAGCGTGTGGGTGGGACGACGCCGCTGCCAGCCGCTTCTGCGCATGTGTGGCGTCTGTCAGCGGCGCCATCACAACTGCGCATGCGCGGCATGGCAGCGGTCGTGGAACAGTTGGGCCGTTAGGAGCGGCGGCGCGCCGCATATGTCAGCAGCCGGGTGTGTGTGGGGGGGTGTGGCGGCGATTAGGAGGTGGCGCCGGCAGCTGTCGCCGCGGACAGGGGACGTGTGAGCGGAGCGGCGTCCATTAGGTGACGTCACTTCCGTTTCACATTTCGCCCCCCATCTATCCAGTTTTGCTCTATCAGGACTAGGTGCCACGAAAGAAGTTTCACTTCAAAAAAAAAAATATTATGATCTTTGTTTTCAACCATCCCTCCTCCCGTTGGGCAAAAATCACTTGCACGAAGTGTGTGGTTTTTCTGCACTGGGAGATGACTTGTCTGAGGTCACGAGCTCTGCATGGACCATAAACGCAACCGCCTTCTACTTTAGTGATATTCAACAGAATTCAATGTCCCTTAACACACTGGAAATCCTTATTTCCGTTTTTTTTTGGTTGGTTCCCTCACCCTTGTAAAGTTACTGTACCGGTATTATGTTGACTGGCAGAGTTGCTAATTAATGAGTATATCCCAGACAACAGGTGATTTGTATCTGCTAGCGCTGCACTCGGGAGGATAGGAAGGCTCTTAAAGATTAGCAAGCTTTATCAAGTCTTTAACCACCTGTTACAAATTAATATTTATTTTTTAACAAACTGCAGTTTCTGATGACATAGGGAATCCGTGAGTGGTGAATAAGCAGAATCGGGCAACTAAATTATAGTGTGTGTATAGATATCTCATTCTTTATTTTAAACGCATAAAAATATGCTTTAATACAGCAATATATTTAACTGTATACTAAATGTATAGAGCCAAAATACACAACATTTTTCGAGGGTTGAGTAATTCTTTAATGGTTAAATTGGAGAATGCTGCAAGAATTCGCTTTTTTTTTTTTTTTTTTTTGTTTTTTTGTTTCCCTCCGATTCTAAAGATTTTAGAAAAAGCGGTAAAGGCAGACAATCCAGTGAGGGTCTAGTAAAAGGCAATGTTACCATGCACTTGTTAATAGGAGTTGTGATGTCTGTGCTCTGGCTGTGTTGCAGACTGGCTCTTGCTCAATCCTGTGCTGGTACTCCATTTAACCCTTGTGGTGGTAGCAGGGCCTGAGTTGCTGTTCTGTTTCAGTGTAGTTGGACACATGCGCAGAATAGTGATTCTTTATATTCCATAGTAGAAACTCCTCCTGTATTTACAATACATTGATATCTTTCCAATAGTAAATGGAACTCTTTAGCGGCATTCGGATGCTTATGCTACAAGCTCTGAAGTGGCCTGTTGCATTGCGATTAGCTGAAAACATTTACTTGAGGTAGAGTCTTCGATCGGCCTTCTGTAGAATAAGCCCTCGGTAGTAATTGGAAAAGATGAAATGTTTGTGTCCTCCTGTAGCCACATAAATAACAAAGTATTGTCTCCTGGTTATTACGAGTCATGTCTTGTGTTTTTTTTTTTGTTTTTTTTTTGTAGCTAGGCTTCCAAGTAATAAACTGTGCATCCACATATGGAAAACCGTAGACCTGCTACTGAGCAGCACTTTATTCCACGTGCCTGTAACTGCTGTGATTAAACAAGTGATACCTGTTTAGTGGATGACTGTCACTCTTCATAAGCTCCTTTTTAGTGCTCAACACTTTAAAGCCAGGCAAGCTCGGTGGGCTCTATTATATTTACCCTGTGGCCATTCTGCTTTTTACAGCTTAATCAACCCTTTTAAATGCACCAGCGGCCTCTATTTTTGGCTACGGGTTTTTTTTTTTTAAATAATATATAAACCTATGTTTGCTGTTGTGTATTATAAGAAATGTCTTCGTTGCAATTATATATAATTTTTTTTTTTTTTTTTAAATCTGGGCTAGAAGTATTGTTTAGAGTTCATTTGAGTGTAATTCCTGTTACCTTAGGCCAGCGGTGCTCAAACTTGCTCCCCCCACGGGGGGCACGAGACTGACTGTGGGGGTGTGGGGTTTACAGAGGCCCCGTGCACTTAAGTGCCGGAAAAGAGGCGAAGGCCTCTGTAAACCTCCCTTACCTTGGCTCCGGCGGCTTCTTAGAAGCGTCTTCATGGCACTGAGGTGGGGGAAAATGCCGGCAGGGGGCGCAAGGAAAAAAGTTTGCACACTCCTGCCTTAGGCAATGAAGTAATAAATAGACCAACCTTCTTTTTAGAGAAGTTGCATGTATTGTAGTCGCCTAAGGAAACCTCTGTGATTTAATGAGCAGTTCCTTCTAGGCCAGTGGTTGGTGTGATGGTGGTAGGGAATATGGAGTATCATTACTGTCTAAAAGTACAACCCCAGAGTGTTTTATTGATTTATTTTTTAATAATACTCTGCTGCTCTTAAAATTGTTGCTTTCCCCCTCCCTTACTTGCTGCGTACACTTTTTTATTTTTTTTTATTTTTTGGCTTTCGTATCATAGCCCTCTGTTTTTTGCTTCTTTTCTATCTGACCCCCAGTGGTGTGTATTTTTTTTTTTTTCTTCCCTTCTTTGGGTGGGTGGGGGGGGGGAGCATTTTCTCCTTTAGCCCGGTAGGTCTACCTCACCCCAAAACCCCCTACAGAGCTCTATTCCTAAAATCAACCATACAAAAAAGCATGGACCATTAAGGTTGTGGAAAAGGCCACAGTATTTATTAACACATTACAACCACAAGAGAGAAAAGAACACCCTGTAACCTTTCCACTCAAAGATGCCGCTGCCGCCTCCTGTGTTTTGTATGGTTTTTTTACATTCTGGTGATGGATCAGTTGCCGCTTTATGTATTTATAGCACCGCCACGTAAAAAATAGTTCCTGCCCGATCAAAATCTACGTTTTGGACTGATTTTAAGTCACTAGTGTGGGAATTCTGAAGGGGGGAGGAGCTATATAACATACAAGTCACTTATCGCCCTCGCCAATAGCTCGAGGGCCAACAGCTCTTACCATTGACACCTGAGGATCTCCCAACTCTGCCCCTATACAGAGCCCTAACCACATAGCTCTTAATCCTTTGGGTGCCATGGAGATGGCAGGATTCTCCAACACTAAAGAGGTTAAAAGCAGTGTTTACTGAGAAATGCAACTCGCTGTTCACAACATAATGTGTAAATGTGTAAATGAGTAAAATGGGTACTTTTAAGTGTGATTGCATCTTTTCTAAGGAAGCCAATTACTGTATTACAAAATGTAGGTTTAAAGTTACATTGTGACTATACTATATATCCCTTTAAAAAAAAAAAAATATGATGGCAATTGTGTATTTAATTACATATTCCAACCATTTTAACTACAGCTGAACCCAGTTTTAACACGGTGCTTGAGGTCCACATAATGCAGTCGCGTGAACTTGGCCTCGATCAGGGATTCCACGTCTGCCGGAGGGAAAGAGCTGGGATAACTCCCAGCTGGCCCAGACCTGGCGTCGCAGCGGCACCCCCACGCAGGACTTACCCGGAGCAGCTTCACTGCATGCTGGGGATCAGACACCATGGATATGGGGTCCGGGTCAGCTAACGTGGAGGCGCTATATGCAAGGGGTTGGGGGTGGTATTAGACTGGGGGAAACTGTATACCGGGTGGGGGTTGGACAAGCTTCTTGCTGCAGGGAGCACTATAGGGAGGCGGTGAAGTCCTCATGTCCCACCGCAGCATGCTCCGCTCCAGCCGGCTCCACTTCCTGGACTCGGACCCCCGGCATCCACCAGATGTCGCACAGCCTGTCGGACCTCAGAACGTGCCGCACCACCCACGTGACCGGGCAAAAGCGCACATCCCTGAGCAGCAGTATACAGGTATTTGTTTTATGGTACTGTATAATAAATGTACTTTGTGTGACTGTGTAATTTATTGGGAGCCACGTTCTAAGCAGATCCGTGTTTTATCGGATCGCGCTATAACGGTCTTGAGCTGTACAGGCATACCCCGCTTTAAGGACACTCACTTTAAGTACACTCGCGAGTAAGTACATGTCGCCCAATAGGCAAACGGCAGCTCACGCATGCGCCTGTCAGCACGTCCCGAACAGCAATATCGGCTCCCTACCTGTACCGAAGCTGTGCGCAAGCGAGGAGAATATAGAGCATGTTACAAATGTGTTATTTACATCAGTTATGCATGTATATGACGATTGCAGTACAGTACATGCATCGATAAGTGGAAAAAAGGTACAGCTTCACTTTAAGTACATTTTCGCTTTACATACATGCTCCGGTCCCATTGCGTATGTTAATGCGGGGTATGCCTGTATATACATATAGCTATTCATAACAAATCTGATAACTTTTCCAAAACAAGACACTTATTGGTTTCTCTTTTAGCATAAGTTTAGAAAGCAGAATAAATGTCATAGTATAAGCTAATACTGTACTTGAATTTAGGCAAGCAATAATCAATTTGCAAAGATACTAAATAGAACATTAGGAAATCATGTCTTGGGCATGGTACAACTCGACCATGTAAATGTTTCTTGCCGTGTAAAGTAGGAGTTTTGAAGTATAATTGACCATCCGCTCACAAAAGACCTCTGGTACTACATAAATTACTGAGGAGAATTGAGCCTGGCATTGTACAGCCTTGCTTCCTGCACGTGTGTGTGCGTACGTAGGAGTGGAAGGAGAATAAGTGACACATTTGGCGGAGCGCTCAGCTGAGAGCTGGAACAAATGGTTTATTTTACGATGGTTGTGCATTTCTCAATGGTTTCCTTTGTTCAGGGTCTAGTGGGGTGAGCTCTGCTCCATCAGGAGATGGGAGTCATTTTTGCTGCCTGTTGTGAATTGGATTAATCCGAAATGAATGTGGGCAATAGGAAGGGCACCCCATGGCAGGTGATGCTTCCTGTGACGACAGCCGGGCATAATCCATGAACATTGCACACGGTCTGATTTAACCGCACCTGCCCATGATTGAGACCCTCAAATCTCAGATAAGGCAAAGTTTCATTTTAAAGTTCATAAAATAATGTAAATAACTGTAAAAAACCAGAGCTGAAAGAAATCCTTGGCGCTTAAAATATAACCCCTGGCACCTGTATTGTAGTGCTGTCCGTCACCGCCGTGGCGGCAACAGCGTGTCATGAAAGCGGGACCGCATCGCTGCTTATTGGGCGGGTTGCAGAGCTGTTCCAGGGCTGAGGGAGGGATGTGGAGAACTCCAGGACTCTGCCCACCCCTGCTCTGTCAGAGGGGATGACCGTGGCTGTCTCGGACGCCAGAACAGCTGCACTCCCCCGGGCGCTTAACCACTTGGCTTTTAAAAATTGTAGCGGATTATTTATTTGTTTTTTAAACACCATTTCTTTTCTTTATTTACCAGATTATTTTTTTTTAATAAAATATACTAAAATAAATAACATTAAAACTCTCTGATCTTGCCAGCCATGCATTCACATATCCTCTTCATTGCTGACGAAAAGAAGTACTAGAGGTGGTTTTTTTTTTTTATTTTAATTTTTTTTTACCAAAAGATCAAATATGTAAAATCCAAGAAATCGTCGGGTCTGTGGATGGGAGTGGGGGGGACATGACAAATTCTAATGAGGCTTCTGTTCTATGATTATAAAAACTAAAATATTAGACATACTGAAATATGGTGGGGAGGGAGGAATATTAGAACATTTTGGTTTTATTACAAAATAATTCCAAAACTTTTGGGTGCATAGTAGTCTCCTAAACCATTGGTGAATTCAAGTTCATTGCACTGTGGTTGAATAAGGAAAATATTACTGTTGCACTAGATCTATATAATCGATTTTGCATAAATATGCTTTTTATGCTCCGCAGATAATGCAGCAAGAGTTATTTCCAAACACTGGAAGTTCAGTTGGTTACCTTGGTCTCCAAAAGACCTCTACATTCACTTCAGAGGTGAAATCCTAAAGTGTTGCCAGTGGCACATTCTTTGGTTACCACAGCATACGATGTTTAACCCCTTGAGTCCTAAATGGGAGTGCTGTGCATAAATAATACTTTTGTATAGCGCTTTTTTCCCAATGGGACGCATTGCTTCATCGTTACAGTATAGTGCGTGGTACGCAGCACATAGGATTATTACACAGTCCCTGTCCAGATGAGTTTACAGATTTGATGCCTGAGGCACAGGGAAATAAAGTGACTTGCCCAAGGTTAAGACGCTGAGATTTGAACAAGGTTCCCCTACTTCAAACTGTGCTTAGTCGGTGCTTTTACTCACAGCCCCCCTTTTTTCACTTGGTACGGAATTGGGGGTGCAATATGTATTTTTTTTGGGGGGGGGGGAGAATGGCGCTGCAGTTACAGAGGGCCCCGCACTGTGTGAGGTCTCTAACTCACTTACCCGTGTCGCCATGGCAGCATGTCACATGACCCTGCATTAGAGGCGGGGGGGGGGGCGCACGCAGAGCAGGAAGCTTGCGCATCCCTACATTAGTACATCAGATTTTACTACATCAAATCAATTGATAAGCGGAAACACTTTATTATATTCTAAGGCCTGGGACATAGTGGCCTTGAAGCTCGCTGAGGCGCGCTACTGCTCTGCTTCGCCTGCTGAAAAAGAGGCTTTTCCTGTCCTTGCAGGCGAGGCAGTGAGCGCGCTCAAGGGGCGGGGGCGTGCCAGCAGGCGAGGCGGGGCTAGTCCCCCGCTCCCATTGGATTGGAGCGGTCACGTGACCGCTCCTCCGAGCGGCAAAATTTCAAACCTGCCTGTCCTGATTTTCTCAGCTTCCGCACGCATGCGGAGGGAGAAACTATAGCCGCGCTGATTACAGATGCAGGGGCTTTGCGCATCTGTTCAGCCCGCCTCAGCGCCGCTGATTTTACTATGTCCTAGGCCTAAAATTGCAAGGCTGCAATGTTTTGGTTCACCCCAGCTCAAGTGCTCTGAAAGTAACAAAAACAAAGGCCAGCGCAACATACAAAATGACACATCATATAGTACAATACAACAACAAAAGGTGTGTGTGTGTTGGGTATAACCCATATGGACAATTTAAATTGTGTGTTTTTGCTAGGAAAGCTGTAGGTTGTGTGCTGCCATCCTGATTTGCAAATTCTGTTCCACTTCAAAGACCCCATAACCGTCAGAAGGTGCTTCTACTGAGCAGTGGCAATATCTACTTGCAGTCAACAGGTTAATCCTTCTCTTGTACCAGTGGGAAGCTTGTCTGAATAAATGTCTGTCACTACCAGCCCTCCTCTCCCCCCTCCCCCCATTAGTGTCATTGTGTCAGGGATACCACCCTCTCTCTCTCCTTGTGGTGTGACTCTCTCCAGACTGGCCCGTCATTGGCCTTCACACTGCTTGTGCCTTGCTTTCCAGTTACCTTTTGCCTACTGGGCAGTAAATACTGGATCTCTGCATGTGACTTCTGTCCTGAGAGTCCTTGGCTGTAAAGGGAGCACCAGCTGACAGTTACACTTTTTTCCACGGTCAGTCCTTACTGCAGGGCGTCCATGTCAGTCAGCGTTTGGGAGCACATATGGTGAGATGGCTCATTCCTGTATTTGTGTGTGTTCTATGCCGATTGTTTGCTTGGATACGGTTCTGCTATTTAAATCCATTTATTGCTGGACTTGGACAGCACAAGCATGCATTAGTTCCAGGCATGGAAAACTACCTTAATAAAAGTATTTGATCCGTGCACGATTTAGTCAATTCTAAACTTATTAAACGTTGGGGGCAAAGTTCTATAAACCTATTTTCATTAAGATTTACACAATACTTTTTTTCGTAGGGCTGGAGCCTTTTAAAAACTAGTTTGCTATACAAGCTTGCACTTCCCGTTTTTTTTTGTTTTAAATTTATTTTTTTAATTCAAAAATATTGTGCTGTACTGTTTATAAATTGCAAATGTCTTCGAACTTGAGGTTTAAATTTTTTTTTTAAAAAACTTTTTGTGAATGAGCATTGTTGCATTTTGCCTCTTTGTGGCAATGGCAGTGTATCAAGTGTCACATGACCTTGAACATTGACTTGGTAACCTTTGCAAAAAAACATTTGCCAAGCTGTTTGTTTCTTTCTTTCTTTTTTGTTTCCTCCATCTGTGCACATGTTGCTGAACTTCAAGGAAAAATATTAACTTCTCTTACTGTAATCGCTGTTTACAAGGGCTTGCATGCCTTGTGACCTGGCCATTCTTCTATAAACACATGCAAACTTAACCCATTCACATCTGGCAGTAAATGGATTTTTTTTAAAGCGCTGTTGCTTAAATTGTGTATATCTTAATCGCTTAAAACATCTCAACTTACAAACAAAACGATGTTATGGTATGGTCACAGCAAAGACTAATTTTTAAAATGGCTATAAATTTGTTTAATAGCAAAATTACAAAAATCACTACTTGTGAGCAGATTCACATCTTGGACCGGTCTGCTTCCCTGCCTTTCCCCATTATCTCATGGCTTTCAATGCCTTCACTGTAGCCAGGGATTCTAGGAAATTACATGCAATTGGGCACTCGCAAGGTGTGGGGGGTTGTGTTTTTTTTTTTTTTAAGTGGACCCCTATAAGCTTATGCCTGCCTTACTAAATGGTCTTTCAGCACAGTGTGAGTTAAAGTGCAGAGCCAAAAAAATACTACCCAGACAGCTGTTTTGACCTTTTTGGGTTCTCCATCAGTGTGAGGTTGGTTACTACCTTTACAATGTGAAGCGGTTACAATCAAACACACAATTTATGGTGAGTAAGTGACAAACCTACTCCTAGTTATAGTGGACCAAGTTGGAATGGGCAAAAAGTGACCGTGCTCATTTGCATGTCATTACCCAGAATCCCTGGCTGCAGTGGAAGCGTTGTATGGAAAGGGATAATGGGGGGGAAAGGCAGGTTTGCAGACCTGTCAAGTGATGTGTTTTATATGCTGTACACTGGAGGATTTTTTGTCTTTTTTTTATTTAAACAATACAGTAGTCTGCAGAAGTATTCACCCACTACCAATGTCCTATTTTGTTGACTTTTGGGTGTTCAAACAGAAAAGTTTATTCTACAGAGCTGTAGTGGTTAAATATCAGCAATGAAATGTACTGGTTCCATAAGTATTCAGCCCCTTCAATCAGCACTTGGTAGAAGCAACTTTTGCAGTAATTTCTGCTGCAAGTCCATTTGGATAGGTTTCTACTAGCTTTACACAGTAAGATGGTGACATTTTTGCCCATTCTTCACAGGAATTTTTTTTTGGTTCTGATGAGTTTGTTTGGATTGTTGAGGGACTGCAATCTTCAAGTCTCGCCATAAATGTTTGTTTGGATAAAAGTCAGGACTTTCACTGGGCACCAGTGTGGCTTTGGGTCAGTGTCCTGCTGAAATGTCAATTTATTCCCCAATTGGTGTGTTTTTTGAAAAAAAAATTCCTTCTCTCCCCTCCCCCCTCTAAGGATTCACCTGTACTTTGCCCCCATTCTCCCCTCCCACCATGACAAGCTTCCCAGTCCCTGCTGCAGATAAGCATCCCCATGACATGATGTTGCCAACAGCATGCTTGACTGTTGGGAGGGAGTTGACTGGGTGATGTGCAGTGTTGGGTTTGCACCAGTCGTACCACTTGGAATTTTTAGATCAAAATGTTCTATTTGTCTTGTCTGACCACAAAACACTCTTTCCACATATCTGCAGTATCATCTCTATATGCTTATTTGCAAACTCCATACGTGATTTTAAGTGGTCTTTTTGAGTAATGGCTTCTTTCTTGCCGGCCTTGTGTAGGGATCGGCTTATTTTTGATGTGTAAACAGACTCCCATTTCAGACGCAGGACTTTCAAATCTCTCATGGTCGTTGTTGGCTTCAGAGACCTCCTGAAGCAGTTTCCTGCTTGCTTTGTTTGGGAAGGTGACCTGATCTCGGTGATATGATGCATCTTCCACTTCTTAATGATGTATTTCACTTTGAGAGGGATTATCTGTGCCGTTGCACATTTTCTTGCAACCTTCTCCTACCCTCTCTACCATTTTATCCCCAACATCTTTAGAAAGCTCCTTGGTTTTCATGGTTGCTTTGTTGGATCACTGTGTTGCAGCTTGAAGATCTTTAACTACCTGAGGGAAATGATCTACACGTTTAACCACTTTGATTACACACAGGCTGAACCCATTTCACTAATGTTGTGACCTTTCAAACAACTCATTTATACCAGGGCTGGTTTAGGGCTACATTAGCAATGGTTGGATACTGAGGCAACCGAGATTAATACTTGTTTTCTAAATCTTACTTCTTGTATATTGTGTATATGCATTTTCTAGCTTGATCACTTGAGTATTTTGTGTAGATTTCTACAGGTTAAGTCTAATTTCAAAGCGTTGTGGAGTATACTCTGATGCCAACACAACGTGAAATGTTCAAGAGGTGAATACTTCTGTATATACGTAGTTTTATTTTTTTGGGGGGGTGGGGTTCAGCTTTTGATCTGTCAACGATCGAGGTCATAAATATGAGCAACATGAATCTTTATTCATATGGTCACAGATGAATCTGTAATTACAATGAATACAAGATTTTATTGCCCCAGGCTTCCAGATTGCTGTGATACCAGATATGTATGTGTATACACTAATATTTTGGGGGGAGGGTAGACGGTAGCTAATTCTGAGTCTGTATTGGTAACTATTACCCTTTTTTTCCAGGACTAAGTGTAAAAGGTGCACCACCCGATCTATCATTGATCAGGCAAAAATACGCCAACAAGGTGCATGAAGGCATTCAAACAAGGGTAGCAAGTCTATCTCCACTGCCTCAATGCAGAACCTTTCTTAAAAGCCATGTCCATTTATAACCAATAGAGTATCGAGGCCACTAACTTCAGACTTTATGCATCACAGTTTGGTGAAATTATGGAAAGAAATACAAAGTTATTGCCCTGGGTATCCTGAGTACATTGCTACCATATACAATATGTGTAGGTTTACACGATTCCGGCCCCAAACTAGTAAACTTGTGTAAGGCTCTTTACGTTGACTTTTTTTTTTTTTATATATATATTATGGAATAAGTAAGTTGCCCCATTATTGGCAATGCAAACTCTCCTCCAGATGCTGATTTTAATTTTTTTGCATTTTTTTTTTTTTTTTTTTTTTTTTTTTGGCACTGGGGACTTCCTGCTTCCGGAGATACCTCCGTAAGGGGTGCTGGTATCTCTGCAGTCAGAGAGACGGCATGCCAAACATAATGGTGATGTTTAAATGTGCTGCGGGCCAATACACAGCTGTGGCGTCATCCAGTGCATTTTCCTATTGGCCAGCATGACTGGGACATTTAAACTGAAAACTGGCACCCCGAGGTAGTTCCTTGAAACAGTGGGTAACCGGAGCTGAAATTAAGATGGTTCAGCACGGTAGACGCCCTGTTTCAATCCTGCAATGATCTGAAAAAAACAAAAACCCATATTACTGTCTGCATGGGGGAGAGGGTGGGGTACATGCTTTTCTATCCCTTATCAGACACCTGCTATGTCAATAACCCACACACCCTCACTCTCGGCAGCATAAACAATGCTTTTATATTCAAAGGCATACTACCAAGTAAAACATTTATTCTCCACCTACAGGACTGGAGCCAGTAATTCAAGTTAACCCCCATACCTTTACAGAGTAGCCTTGTATGAACTCCATTCCTTCCTGCAAAAATCTGGACTGCTGCAACGCAGTGGTGAGCCACTGACCAACATCTCTAAAATGTCAAACCCCCAGCAAAATGGCTGTCCACCTCAAAGGATGGATCTGAGATTTCGTGACCCTCAAAAAATGGTGTCTTCATGGAAAGTGCTAATTTGTCTCAGTGTCTCAGTGTCTCAGTGTCTCAGTGTCTCAGTGTCTCAGTGTCTCAGTGTCTCAGTGTCTCAGTGTCTCAGTGTCTCAGTGTCTCAGTGTCTCAGTGTCTCAGTGTCTCAGTGTCTCAGTGTCTCAGTGTCTCAGTGTCTCAGTGTCTCAGTGTGTTTGATGTCTGACAAAAGCCTAGCACAATGAATCCTGTCCATAAGCCCCACCCCCCCCCCCTCATTTACCAGGAAATAATTGCGTTGCCTCTCGTTTTCAAATGTCCTAAAATTGTCATACATGCAATTACAATAGAACATTCCTTGAACAATCAATTGGCATTTATCGTATTTTATCACTTTTTATTATGCAAATAATAATTGCCCTGCTGAATTCCTCCTTCACTGCAATAGGATTTTGGCAGAGGTTAATGATCTGCTTTAAAGAAAACAAAGTATTAAACCTGACTTGCTCTTCCCTTTCTTCCTCTTGCCCCACCCACAGGTTTAAAGAGTACCCGTCATGCAGGCACACGAGCTATTCCAACATCTAAGGATCCCGGAGCTAGGAGATGTTCGGCAGTATGTACGGACGCTTCCTACCAACACTTTGATGGGCGTCGGTGCTTTTGCAGCACTTACTACATATTGGTATACTACACGACCCAAGGCTCTGAAACCTCCGTGTGACCTGGCCATGCAGTCTGTGGAAGTAGAGGTAAACTTTGCGTTGTGCTTTCATTACGTACATTGTTATACTGGCATTGCCTTTTGAAGAATAAGTCTAAAGGTGAACACCCTCCTTTCTAATTGGGTTAAAATCCCTATGCTAATGCTTTCTGGTCTTGGCAAGTCCATGTAATAATAGTTTGGGATGCCTAAGGCACAGGGGAGAATGACACACTGTGCAATGCAGCGCTGACCTCTCCAGTGGCGGGAGAAATACATTGTGTATCCGGGCTCTACATTCAGTTTGGTGCTTTCTTGAACATGGTTAAAATAAGTAGTCCCGCAACTAGAGATGCATATTAACCCTTTCGTTGCCAGCGTTAGATTGCAGATAAAGGTGGCTAGCTCTGGAACATGGCTTTTAATTGGATGCATAAATATATGCGATGGGGCAATAAAGCCAATCTGCCAGTGTACACCGCCATGCAGCGCTAGAATAGGTGTAGAATCTCCTGGTTCTCACGTGTACGTAGTTTCTTCTGTTTGGGATCGCCTCCTTTTTGTCTGATTCTGCTTAACTTGGAAGGAGAAGTGTTTTAGAAGCAGCCCAACTGAGAGCTAGTGGTTCAGGTTGCATAACACTGGAGAGCCGGTTTGTCTTCTTCAGTGCTCCTTGTTTTTATTAATCCTTTTTGCATAGGCACTAAACTTTTTTTCAGTTTACTTTTGGCAGATCAATTAAAAGGAAATACTTGTATGCATACAACAGGTTCCCACATCCTCTTTAGGAGGGAACAAAATCACTTGTCTTTACCCTGCGCTACTGCCTTGAGTGGTTGTACAAGGTCCCAAAAACCTGCGTTCTGTCTCTGCCCCCCCTCCCACTTCAGAGGATAGTACAAATTTTCTTATTGGGCAGTATGTTTCCTTTAAATTTGATAAAATGGGGGGGGGGGGGGGAGAAATGCAGTCCTAGGTATACAATTTGATATACAAGGTAGAAGTGACCAGACATCCTGGGTTTACTGCACATGTCCTGGTGTCCCGACAATTATTTGAAAATGTTTGTTTAAAATGTCCCAGTTTCGGCTGCAGAGATAAAGGGGCGGGGCCAGGATCATGAGGGGACGGGGCTAGCAATATGAAGACAGAGAAACATGCAGTTACAGCCATGGGGTGGCTGCATGACTGCTCCTCAACTGGTGTGTCTGTGTGTCAGAGACAGTAGAGTGGAGTAATGGGTTGAATGAATAATACAGTATCAATGGTGACACTATTGGATATGATGATAGTCATTTTTTTTTTTTTTTTTTTTGTAATATCATTTGTTGTATTAATAATTGTCGCGGGTTTTTCATTTTCAAAATCTGGTCACCCTAATACAAGGGCAACTCTCTGCCATACAAAAAATACAATCCGTACCTGTAAATTCACTGGAACAGGTGACCTACTCCCATCCAGCACTTCTATAGTAGTTTCACGTATTGTATTAAAGTCCCCTGTAATGCAATTGCAGAAATATATAGACACTATATAAAGTGTACATACAGGTGCTGAATGATTACAGTGCTGGTTGTGTAGTTTAAAACCGACTCCTGTTTCAAAGCATGTGCAATCCTATTTTCTTATCTGACGTCCCCCAAGTCTGCTAGAGATGCAAGGCCATCTTCATATATTACTTTAACTCCAAACTTGCTAACAAACCAGGAAATGGGTAACCGAAAACCAGAACTGGATCAACATTGCACTAGTCGCCTAGAGTCAACTGACCAGTATGCTGTGCGCTAATGGCATGGGAGGAATCTTATCAGGTGATGCTGTGTTTTTGGCAGCACATTGATGGGAGGTTGTATTTAAGCTGCTCTGCAGGAAAATAACAAGTTCAGTCTGCAACATCCAGCAGTCCTTTTCACCGTGTGATGATGCAATCTGTCATTGTTTAGGTCTTTTTATAAATAGTGTGCTTTGTAATTATAGGCTGGCTAGAATCCTGCAAGATGGTAGGGTTTTACATAATTAAGAACAAAGTTCTTCATGGTTTTTGTGGTATACAATACTGTGAAATCCTATGATGGATATTAGATATTGGACTCTGGACCAAATGCTAATCTTATTAGTTCAAGGAAAGAGGGTTTTTATATTTCTGTAGCATAGCCTTCTCGACGCGACCTCTTTCTCTGGGCCCTAACAGTACAAGTCCTGCTTGGGTCAGGCACTGGAAGGGTTAATTCCTCACTGAAGGACTAGTGTGCTATTGCAGCCTTGAATACATGTACTGTAACCAATGGTGGGCCTAGCAACAAGTGTCAGCATGGGGGAGGTACTGGCTGGGTCACTTGTGCATATGTGACACCTGTCTGTATCAGATCTGCCCTTTTATGGGGCAAGGTTACAATGCCAACCCCAGGGTATGTAAAGTGGGTGTGGTGCTTTCCTCCCCCTGTGGAGTGAGCAACAGCTACCCTATGTTCCATTAAAGGGACACGAGGAGCACCAGAAGGGAACTTAGATGGGCCTCAAGCCTTAAAGTAACCTACCAGGGCAAGCAAGAAGGGAATGGACTGTTGTAACAACCAACGCAATAAATACCATGGTACCATATGCAAGTGTGATTCACTGTCTTGGGATATGGAAATGTGTCGGCATGGACCATTCTACTACCACAGGATCCTCGCTGACTGGAGGTACTGTCAACAGATAAGGTACCCTGTAAACCTGTCTTGTTTTCTCCCCACACCATCGTGGAGCACTCAGCCCTCCTGTTACCTCACAGGTATGCAGAGCATCGCGTGAAAGACACTAGTAGCAGCCAAATCTCAGAGGGTGGGGGTAAAGGGGCTGCATTTCACTCTTCCCACAGTACACCGTGCACTGGTTAATAACAAACTAGATTAAACACATTGTTTATATGAATAGCCTGGTAAGTTTCTCTTATACTTTGATGTTTAAAATGGTTTATTTACCATTTGTTTAAAAATAATTCTGTGAAATGTTCCTGCATTTCAAAAATTAAAAATAATATTGTGTAGCCAGGGCTGGTTTCTGGCTACAAGTCTGCCCATCTCCTGGCTGTAAGCCCCGGTAAGAGCAGGCCTGCCAGGATTAATCATTGGGTTATGGGGTTTCCCCACTCTCCGCAGCTTCAGTGAGTCAAAGGGGAGGAGGTTGGCTACACACCGGCACAGTCCCATCAGAGCTTCAGACATGGTACCTTCTTCCCCTGTACTTAAGGGGCTGCACTGCTAAATTTAGTTGGTGCCTCTACCTTCTTGAGAGAGGCTGGTCTACCCACAACAGTTTTGCATGGCTCTGCCAATCTGTATTCCCTCCCTTAAGGGAGTGGAAGGGGGACTTTACCCCTTACTCCACAAGGGAGGAGCAAGGACTGTTTCAGGGCCCCTTAGCCTGGAGTGGAGGTCCAGGATGCATCCTGAGGGTGAAGCCCTCAGAACTGCTGTAACCACTGAGTGTTGTGAATGCTGACCATCTGCAGTGTAAAAGTTTGTTCCTGTTCAAATATACCCTCCTACCTGAGACTGCAATCTCAGGGGGAGGGGAAAGAAATTCTCCTGCAGGGATTGTCTGCACCCTGGGGCCTGCAAGAGATGGAAGTGCTGTCACCATGAGTACGAATCGGTGACAACCCCAGAAGCCTGTCCTGTACTCCTCCACAACACCACAGGAGACTCGGATCAACTGTGAGCCAGCAGGTATGCACCATGTAGCAGTGAAATCTCCCAGAGAAACATGTTACATTTTGGAGGTGCTGCTGAGCATCAGGATTGGCTTTCAGCAAAGCAGAACTGGAAGATATGAGGTATGCTTCCAGCAAGGGAAGGAGGGAGGGTAGGTGTAGTGTCCAGGGGATCCTGGCATACCATAACCAGGGCTCAACGTCCCCGCCAGGGAGCTACAGCCTGTGCTTAAGCAGAGGGCTATTGCTGTTCAGAGTCACCCTGCAGTCTGATGTTGCCTAGAGCGTCTGGAGGGGATCTTGTTGCCTGGGGCCTGGATAACCTGATGGAGCCTGAGGGGTCAGCCAGAACGGGGGGCGTAAGGTACTGCTAGAAGGGGTGCCTGGAAGTACTCGGGTGCCTGGAAGTACTCGGGTGCCTGGACCTCTCCTGGTGGAGCCACCACAGTGCTACTAGCAGTGGATGCATAGGGAGCCAAAGGGTTCTCATACTGGACTGTAATCGTGTGCAGTGTTGCCTTGCCTGGGGTATATTGATGTTCCACTGGTCAGACTACCAAGGGCTGCAGATGTACCAGGAAAGCGGGCTCCCTACAAAATCGTGGGGGTCGCGCTTCACGTAATCACTTTATTCCACTCAAAATGGCGGCTGCCCGGCAGGGGAGTGCACCGCGTGGACTGATCTAAAATTGTAGTTCCCGCCGAACTGGGAGACCGCATGGACCGTTTGCTGAAAGTTGCGTGCTTTTCTCTGCAAAACCTGTGCGGGGCTCAGTGCGAAAGCAGGAGCCGCGCCCATCTACTCTAACTGGCTCAGAGTGGAGCCGAAGTCACGCCTTGCTGCTGTGTGCCCCTACTTTAAACTCCACCAATCAGATAGCTCTATCTATACTTAGGGAGGAGCCGGATGCGAGCTTCCGCACCCTCCGTTCTTTGGAGCTGACGAGCAAGAGCACTACAGAGAGTGCTGCTATTCCTGCACAATCAGTGACTTTAAAATGGATGAATGTTACCTAACCTACCAACTCCCAGGAGGCTTCCTGGTGGTGGAAATGGCAGGCCTGTGGGTAGAATACCGACCTGAGAACGGTCCAGTCAGGGTCTACTTTGTCCAAGTCGCAGACCATGAGGGGAGGATAGTAAAGAAACCTGACCCCAGGCATTACCATTAAAAGGGATTCTTCATGTTGGAGTAATTCATGTTGTTGTTATCACCATTTCGAGGTGGGTAAAAACCTGCATGTGCATATGACGGTATTATTAACTGTATACCATTATTATTAATGTCCTGATGTATTGTTTCAGGTTACTCATCTGCAGAATGGACCCGTAAATTTGGCTCCAAGTGGAGACCATTAGATTCCACTAAAGGGAGAATGTAGCCAGGACTGGTTTCTGGCTGCCAGTCTGCCCTTCTCCTGGCAGCCCTGGTAAGCGCAGGCTTGCCAGGGTTAATAATGGGGTTTCCCCACTCGCAGCAGCTTCAGTGAGTCACAGGGGAGGAGGTCGGGCTATGCCTGCGTGTAGCCAATCAGGACTTCAGACATGGTACCTTCCCCTGTACTTAAGTGGCTGCACTGCAAAATTTAGTTGGTGCCTCTACCTTCTTGAGGCTGGTCTACCCACAACAGTTGTGCAGGGCTCTGCCAATCTGTATTCCCTCCCTTTTAGGAGAGTGGAAGGGGGACCTTACCCCTTACTCCAGGGATGAACAAACTTTTTATGCCGAGCCCCCTTTACATCCATGAAATTTCTTGGGCCCCCGCCTGATGTAATCAATCACATGAGAAAAAAAAAACCTTTATTAAACGGTATACAATGTGAATACAAATGTCTAAATACAGCAAGGCCCCGCTTCTCAGCGATTCGGCACTGAGAAGGGGGCCGCCATGTCTCCACAGAGGCTGTTGCCGCCGGCGCGCATGCGCAGAACTTAGTTTGTGCGCACAAGGGGGAAAATGCTGGGTTGCGCATGCGCACAGCTGAAAATTGACGGTTCCGTTTTCCGGCGCATTTTCACTATAGGGCGGGCCCTTAGAACGGAACCCGCCGTATGCCCGGGGCCCTGCTGTTCTTATTTCAACAGCTCGCGCTTGGAAAATTAAACTGCGTCCACGCTGCCGCTGAGAGCGGTGACATCACCAGCTTCAAGCATGAGCACAGGGTGTCCTGTATAATTTTGCAAGTGGGGGGACGGGAGGGGGGAATGGATGTGTTGAGCTTCAAAGTCAATTTTTGTTGGTCTCCCGAAGCGCCATACTTTGGAGACCGTACGCCCCCCAGTTTGTGCACCGCTGCAATTAATTTCAACACACACACTCATAACACACTCATAACACACACATACTCACAACACACCACACAATCAATCACAACAAACACCACACAAACGCCACACACGACACACAACACACAATCATAAGTCACACACTTTCACCTGGGAGAGGAAGTACTACTGTAAGCGTGCTCCTGTCCCCATGCTGCTGAAAACTGGAACGAGTAACACAGGCGGAGGGGATGTCTGTGTGCAGGTAAGGAAAGCCCCGCCCCCGCAGCAGGGCCCCGCCGCCTCTGCAAGACAGAGCAGAGAAGCAGCCTCAGCACGGAGCTTCTGGCCGCTCGTGCACAGCTCTGCCCATCCCCAGGTTTCCCTGCACGCAGCCTGCACCCCCCAGTTTGCGCACAGCTGCCTTACTCCACCAGGGAGTAAGGGAAGAGCAAGGACTGCGTCAGGGCCCCGTGGCCTGGAGTGGAGGTCCAGGGTACATCCTGAGGGTGAAACCCCAAGAACTGCTGTAACCATTGTGGGAGCTGTGTATTCTTATACCGCAGATTGTCAGCATAAAGTGTTTTCCTGTTCAAATATACCCTCCTTCCTGAGACTGCAATCTATCAGGGGGAGGGGAAAAAAGTTCTCATGCAGTGATTGTCACCACATCCCCGGGGCCTGTAAGAGATGGAGGCGCTGTCAACCCGTGAGTACGAATCAGTTACTACCCCAGAAGCCTGTTCTGTTCTCCAATTCCACAGGAGACTCCAACTGTGAGCCAGCAGGTATGCACCACACCAATTTTTGTTTTCAGGGTGTAGTTTCAATGCCTTTACTTAAAGATGGACAATTATATGGATGTCTTAGCCTGAAGAACGGTGAAATGTTCCATTCTTGGATTTAGTGCTGTTGTGGTTGACTGTGGCATGCCACATTTGGTTTAAAGCAAACTACCATAGGCTTCTGAGGGAATGGATAGCAACTATAGTGTGTGGTGTATATTTATTTTTTTGCACCTTGAGCATGTTCGGCTCCCTTAGGCTGCGGTCACTGCCACAGCGCATGGCTCAGTGTGCGCTGTGCGTGCAAGCACCGCCCCTCAATGGGGAAGGGCCAGTACGCACCTTCACGCTGAAGGTGCAGCTGCGCCGTGCTGCAAGATTTTTTTTAAACTCTATGAAATTGAGTTTAAAACTTGCGACTGAGTTTTGGCCACGCCCCCACCAGCGGTTCACCCAATGAGGGCGAACGTGACTAGATGGCCACGCCCCCTCAAATCCCCGACCACGCCCCATCGCAAGCTCCCTCTCTCCCTGTCAGATCGCGGTTAGCGCTGTGCACGCCCTGCCGGGCGCGCGTGTCACAGTTATGACTGGGACCGCAGCCTTGGGCTGCGTCCATAGAAGCTCAGACAGCGCTGAGCCGTGCGGACACTCTGTGATGAGCACCGTCATCCTCAATGAGGATGTCTTGAGAGGGGGCCCCCGCGATCATCCGCAGGCGTGCTGAGGCGCAGGGATTTTCAGCCGACAGCAAAACCTGTTTCTGAGCGCGCTGCCGGCTGAAAACTTCCAATCAGAGCGAAGCAACGTCACGTTGGCGCTTCGCGGGCTATTGGCCCAGTGACGTCAGTGCCCCGCCTCCTGATCGCGCACGCTGGCTCGTCTGCTAGTTCATGCAATCGCTCCTGATTGCGCAGACGAGCCTCGGCGTCAGTGCAGAGGAGCGCGGCTCCGCCCCTCTATGGACACAGCCATACTCATTTTCATAATCTGTGGTTTGAGACTTTTAGATTACACTGGACTCTGGGGAGAGCTCATGAACACCAAATATTTAAAGCTTCTCTCCAGAATGGAGCATCACATTTTATAAAGAATAAGTAATAAAGCAAAAAATGATAAGCCTGAGCTGTTGCTTGGACAACTGATATTTAAATCTTGATCTCTGTGAATGTGGTCCTACAGTGTGTAGCACGGCTGCAATAGGGACGTGATTTTAAATACTACTGGTCTCTAATTAGTTGTTTTTTGGCAGCATGTGTCCAATGTTACAATTTTAGAGCTAGCCTGTCTTGCTTCTGTAAAAAAAGACCTCCCTTCTGTAAAAGAAGGGATGGGTTTAATTATGTAAATGTTGTAATTTCTTTGAAGGAGTGGGTGTTGCAATTTCATTGACACCTGCAGCCAAAGAGTCCTGGCAGGGAATTTAAGTGATCTTTCTCTAGTAGCCTTTTCTCCCACACAAACTTCCTCAGATAAACATCTCAATGAAGCCTGGTCACGTGAAAAAACGTGTATTGCGGCGGTCGTCTTTCTTAAATTGATTTGACTGGGTCCGCCATGGGACTGCATCCTTGCTGGTGGATCCGGTGACCCAGTGCACAGGGTCTCTGTTGAATCGCAGTAATCCATTGTGGGATTTCCCATTGTTTTTGAGCCACTTATTGCAGTTTCGATTGTAAGTTTTAGATATTTCCGTGGGTTTTTAAATAACTTTCACAAATCTCCTTGGATGCGGTGGCTCTTTCTCTGTACATATGTATATGATTTTTATATACAGGAATTCCCCGCATTAACGTACGCAATGGGACCGGAGCATGAATGTAAAGCGAAAATGTACTTAAAATGAAGCACTACCTTTTTTCCCACTTATCGATGCATGTACTGTATGGCAATCATCATATACGTGCATAACTGATGTAAATAACGCATGTGTAACAGGCTCTATAGTCTCCCCGCTTGCGCACAGCTTCGGTACAGGTAGGGAGCCGGTATTGCTGTACAGGACGTGCTGACCGGCGCATGCGCGAGCTGCCGTTTGACTATTGGGCGATATGTACTTACTCGTGAGTGTCCTTAAAGTGAGTGTCCTTAAAGCGGGGTATACCTGTATACAGTTCTAAAGGACCTCGTGTATGCATAGTTTCAGTAAAGCAAGATAAAGATGCAATATAAGAGAAGTGCTATGTATTCGCATTGTGAAAGTGATAACCGTAGTGGCAAGGGTCACTTTTAATGGTGCAATCACCGCTGTGTGGCAGGTTGTAATTATGACATATTTTGAGTCCTTTACGCTCAGGAGTTGGTGTATGGTAGAACAATGTTATCCACCGTGCCAAGAAATTAGTTTTGAAAACATGGGCTATTCTTAGAAATAATCTTTCATGTTGCAACACGAAAACCAGCTTTTTTTTGTTTTAATAAGCTTGTGAACCTTGCCATGTCTCTTTAAGCAAACTTTCATTAGCACAGGTTAAAGTAAAGTCCCCTTCCCTGAATACACAAGCACATTATTCAATGGTTACTTTATAATCATTGTAGGCTTGTTTGTCCTTGGCTTGACATCCTGTTTTTTACTTGGCTTCTTTATCATCATCTTTCATTGACCACTTTTGTTTTTTTATTTTATTTTTTTATAATTGACTCCTGTTGGCAGAGTTTATCTAGTTCAGATGCCTGGCATGGCCCACACCGCATTACTTCATTGATCTACTGATCAATGTACATTGGTAAACAGGCAGCTCAGGGGCCACATGCGGGCTATTGTTGCTTCACCTGTGACTTTCAACGTCTGACTGTGTGCTCCCTCTCTCGTGCAGAGGGAATGGGGACATTGTAGCTTCTCCCTGCTTACTCTGCTACTTAATGACCTCTCCTTACACTGGAAACTAGAAAAATTGTACAGGAGTGAGGATCATGTTTATCTGCATGCCTGCATTATGCAGCTGGGTGGTAGGGACCCATGGCTACAACGTCCGTTCTGCCTGTGCACCAGGGAGAGAGAGGTTAAGGTCCCACATGACACTTCACCTCCCATCTCCTCCTATGGATCTGGTGGTGGGTGGGATGTCCAGAAGTGGGCTGGAGGAGCAGGGGAAGGACCGTTGGCAATTTCTGTTTACTTTTAATAATGAAAAATGTAAAAATTGTCTTCTAATGCTCTCTGGGCAGGACCATGAATGCCCAGGTGAATTAAAGTCTGCTCTTTCACACTGTGCACAATGGAACAGTAATGTCCTGTTAAACAATCTGCAGTGCTCTCAATGCAAAATGATCCTGAAATAACACTATATAATAATATAATAATGCCACTGGATGAGCATACAGTATTACAGGGTGTTGGGATGTTGAGGACTTCAGGTTCTACTTTGCTTCTAGCTGCTAAAACTGGGCAATAACAAAACCATATTTATCCAAGTGGAACAAAATATCCTATTCACAACAAGTCTAGTGGGATCGTGTGCAGTGCCATACATGTATGCTGTAAGCCTTTTTTTTACATTTTAAAGGATCCGTTGACCTTTTTCAGTTTTTATATTCTTGTTCGCCACATATATTTGTTAGAACCACTTCCTTAAGGTTGTGGCTGCATCTAATATTTATAATAACTAGATGTAGTGGCTGTGTACTTGGCATACTAAGAATTTGTGACAAAGAAAATTGAGTATCCCACCACACTTGCTAAACCTATACATATTTCCACTACTTTAAGAAGAAAGGAAAGAAAAAAAACAAACGGATATCACACACGGGAATCTTGGAAAACCTTTTTTAATTTAAGATTTAAAGAACATATCTCCCACCATGCCAAAATCATGGCTTGTGTTTTTTATGACCTTGTATGAACTAGGGCTCCTCCCAGAGCTGATCCGTGCGGCACTTGGAAATCTCAGGTCTCCCCAATTTGCATGAATAAATCTGAAATGTAATTTCACATTGTATGTTTACCTTTTTGTTTTTTATTTTTTATATATAGCGCTTCACAGCAGTAATACGCGCAATTTAATAATATAACACCATAATGGGAGTAAGCGCGGCAGACATGAGTAACATTAGGAAAAGGAGTTCCTACCCCAAAGCTTACAATCCAAGTGGGGAGAACTTGGAGACAGTAGGAGGGTGTTTTTTATGGGCCGTTAAGGTGGAGTGTGTGCTCGGAGGTGGAGACCTTGCTATTATTGCTTCTTTTGGCCCCCAGAGGCTAACACCAGTGACAATGTTTCTCCAGGACAATAATTCGTCTAAGGAAATTGACTTGCCTTGATAGTTTAATTAGGGTGTCCCGTAACTTGGTAGTATCGTGGTTCATTATACATTGGGTTCTATGTTAATGTCTTTTTAGTATTTGAAGCAATCTATAGCAAACAATGTAAAGTAGTGCCAATGTACAGTTCTTGGCTGCCATTTTTATTCAATGGCAAAATAAATGTATTGAAACTGTCCCTCAATGCTGTGATATTGGTATTTATGCTAATGTTGTGATATTGGTGTTTATACAGGGTGGTGACCGGGCTCGCAGATCCACACTTCTGGATAGTGATGAGCAGCTGACCTATTACTATGATGACATTAGGACTATGTATGAGGTTTTCCAAAGAGGGAATAAAGTATCAAGTAAGTCACTTATTTTATTAAAAAAATATATAAATTTAATATATAAATTATTTAATATAATATATATTTGTAGCCTTCTGGAAGGGAGGTGTTACCAGTAAAACATTTAGATCTGTAGTCTGCCTAAGGCATACAGTACCGTTCTTCTCTTTTTTTAAGACATTGGTTTAGAAGCATCATACTGAAATATCCCATTGCAAAGATTCCGAATTCATATAATGGTACCAAAGATATATTTAACTTGATGCACATTTTCTTGTTCTTTTAGATAACGGGCCTTGTTTAGGACATAGGAAACCGAATCAGCCATATGAATGGATTTCTTATCAAGAGGTAATTGTACTACGCCTTCCTAAATAAACAGAATATTTTGTGGCATTATCTTGAGAAAGTACTTCAGGGTGTAGACGCGCCCTCACGAGGCGTGATGTCACGGTCTGCAGGAGCAATTGGGTGTCCTGCTCAATGGTTTGGGGGGCGCGTGCCACAGACGGATGGGGGGCATGTCGTCCCATACTCGCCCTATCTGATTGGTGGTTGTAACTGCTGTGCTCTTACCTGGTCACGTGATGCGCCATAGCACCGGGAAAACAAATTTGACTGTCTCCAAGCACAGCTCCGGTCCAAACGTACGTGCCCATACACTACAGCGTCCATCTGGTAGAAGGTATTTAAACGCGCCGAGCATGCGCGAGTCAGGGCATATGGCACTTTGATTAGTCTCATATGATGGTATCACAGCATGTATTTACCTATTTAAGGATGTACTAGCCCCAAAGGCATGCACCTACTCTGCACCCATTAACCATTTGGGTAAACATATGAGATGTTTATACCCTAGCACTCTAGCTCTGCGACAAATCTATACTGTGACCTGAAGGGTACAATGTTGATGTTTAGGAACATCTAGGAACATACTCAGCTCAGTGGACTGTAGATGGGAACAGTGGGTGCCTTTTGAGAAAGGGATTATTAATCCGCTCAAAAACAGATCTTTTTACTACTACCTTCAGGTATTTTTTTTTTCCCCCCCCATTTATTTGATTTCTGCGTCACCCAGGTGGGAGGCACGAGCCACCATCATTAGCACTAATATCTATATCCCTTCTATCCTTGAGACACTGAGGGGCTGTGAATCTCGTTTGACTATATTCTTATAGCCACCACACCACATAGATGTATTAATGTGCTGAGTGTACTGTTTCCAAGTATAATTTCACAGCCATTACACAGCATACGGGCTCCAACGGTGAGGTTGTTGCAAAAGTCCCAGAGTTAATATTAGGGACTATTAGGCATGAGAGCAGTCTCTACAGTCATTTCAGATAAAACTGTGGTGTGTTCTAAGCATTTTACACTTTTTTTTTTTTTTTAAAGCTGTATTTTAAAATCAAAGTATAAACCAATTTCATATATTCGATTCCATTTGGTGCACTCCTGAAATATTGAACCATTCTTCTATCCCTTTGCATTAAGGTGTCGGACAGAGCTGAGTATGTGGGGTCAGCATTGCTGCACAGAGGTTTCAAAGCTGCATCTGATACGTTTGTAGGAATTTTTGCCCAAAACAGGCCTGAGGTAAAATGCTTTAACACGGTTTGTGGGGAATTGGCATTTTCTTTTCATATTGACCCTGTTCTCGTGTATCTAATAAACGGTTCTCGTTAAACAGATATCGCACTTCCAGGGACAAAAGATAATAATTTAATATTAACAGAAAATGGGTAAAATCACAGCTGTTTATTCCTTTTCACCTTGTTTATGCTGAATGGTGTAGGCGTGTCTCTTTATACAGCATGTTGCAGAAGTGTTCAAAAAGTCCCTTTCGGAAGCAGGATAGTATAAGGCCTCGGACATGGTCAAAAAGACCGTGCTGAGCCGCGCTGAGGGGAAACATTATCCCTTTTAACGCGGCTTTAGACGGCGCGTGGGGAATTTCAGCCGACAGACCAATTTTAGATTTCCTGCTGAGGGAAGAGCAGGGCCGGTCACGTGACTGGCAGAAGCCGATGGCAGTCCGCGCCATGGCGCGCTTGCGCCGCCTTCCACCCGGCACACAAGCGCGCTCGCTGGCGCTCATGCAGGGACAAGAAAAATCTCCTGCTTGAGCAGGAGAGCATGAGCGTCGGCGCTGCCCAGCGCTCCTCCCTGCACCATGTCCCAGGCCTAAGAAGTGAGGATAGATTTATGTAGATCCAATTTTAAAATTGTGGGCTACAGGGGTTTTAGACCTTGTACACGCTGACAACCACAGACGTATGTATATGTATTTGTTTGTGTTGGTTATGCCATTAATGAAATCCCGGACTCCAGCATCAAAGCGCTTATCTGCATTAAAACTTCAGGCAGTAAAAAAAAGTTATCTGAGGGTCACCCAGTGCCAATCCTTATCCGGCCCTCCTTCAGGTGATAGGACCCCACAAGATCTATATGTTCCACTCACAAAATGTCACAATATATATTTTGCTATAGTTTTTTTTTACTGCAAATCTTTACTGTGTAACTTTATTCCTTGTGTTTAAAAATTATAATTAAAAAGATATGTATTTTCTCCCTGGAACTTGAGGTAAATACTCTGCAGACTACAAAACCATTACTTTACTGTGATAAGAGTATAGCAACTTTTCATACACTATATACTATAAAAATGATCAACTTTTTATAAGATCTATGAAATCTCTGTACCATGAGTGGACTTGTTTTAAGGCTCAATCAAATATTATTCACTGTGGCCCGCCCCATCTGCCTCCTCCCTGTATAGTGCACCTGTCGGCATGTGACTTGTATATGAGGCGAGGATAATATACACTGCTAACTAGCTGATCCACTTTTCCCCCTTCTGCAAAGGTCCCTCCAATGAAATGTATGTTTGTACCTTTTTTAATACATCACAATATACATCTTTAATCTGCTGCCAGCACCAGCGTTAAAGCAGTATGTACAGAGACTTTGGTCTCTTTATGAAAACTATGCACTTACTGCATCTGTAGTAGCAAAAAATGTTTGAAAACGTAAATTACTCTGAACAGTTGCAGGCTTTGTACAATCGTTGCCCAATCAATTACTTATTAAAACAGCAAAACATGTGAAATATTATTTTTTAAATCAGTTCTGTAGTATTAATACTTGCTGCATTATTATTCAACTCTTAATGGCGTTTTGAATGAGTTAAAGCATCCTTTGACTTCCTCAGCAGGCATTAGCCCACCTCCCAAGCAGTGCAAGATCTTTGCATCACTTTCCTGTTTTGATGGAGAAGGATTTAGGAGTGCTTGTAGACAGCAGGCTTGGCAACAGTGGCCAAAGTCATGCAGTAGCTGCAAAGGCAAACAAGATCTTATCTTTTTCATTTAAACGGGCAATGGATGGAAGGGAAGTAAACATAATTATGCACCTTTTTTATAAAGCATTAGTAAGACCACAACTTGAATATGGAGTACAATTTTGGGCACCACTCCTTAGAAAATACATTATGGGACTAGAGTGCAGAGAAGAGCCACCAAATTAATATAGTGGATGGATAATCTGATTTGAGGCTAGCTAAATTAGATTTGTTTACATTAGAAAAGAGGTGTCTGAGGGGATATGATAACTATATACAAATGTTATAGGACAGTACAAGGAGCTTTCACAAGAATTATTCATCCCACGGGCAGTATAAAGGACTCGGTCATTCCTTAACTTTGGAGGAAAGGATTTCACCAGCAACAAAGGAAAGGGTTCTTTATACAGTAAGGGCGGTTAAAATGTGGAATTCATTACCCATGGAGACTGTGATGACAGATACTATATATTTGTTAAAAAAAAAAAAGCTGGACATCTTTTAGAAAGGAAAGATATCCTTTTATATATCTAATAATTAAACATGGGAAGGATAGTGATCCAGGGAGTAATCAATTCTTTGAAGTAAGGAAGGCATTTATTTTTTCCCCTTGTGAGATATCATGGGATGATCTTTCACTGGGGTTTTTTGTTTGCCTTCCCCGGGAATCCTGGATCAATATACTATAAGTACGGATATAGGATACAGTATCTGCTGGCTAATTTCTTTTTAGCATAGGTTGAATAAGGACATATGTCTTTTCAACCTCCATCTACTATGTAACTGTGTGATAATTTGTTACATTTCCCAGCAGTTTGAGCTGTAAACTGTAACCATAGATAATGTTACCTTAGTGATGTAAGAATACATTGTAGCTGCAGAGTTACTCTGACTGAAGCTGCCATTATGTTACTCACACAATCTGTATTTTGACAGATTTATAACAGAGCACCAAACTATTGCTAGTTGATGTAATAATGTAAAATTATACATTGTATATGGAACGCATGTGGCAAACAAGAAAAAAAAAAGGCATGCAGTATTGCTACTTTAAGTTACTTAAAAAGATCTCTCTGTTCTTGTAATCTTTTATTTTAAGAAACAATCGGAATTCCCTCTGTTACATGTATCCGGTTCTTCCCAGAGGGGTCACTGGAGCAGGAACTATGAGAATTCACATGTCTACTCCCAAAACACTCTGAATTCTGATTCATAATCCCAGCTACGGGGTATACATTTTAAATTCCCTGAATTGAACACACCAGCCCACCTTTCGGGATGTGGTCTCAACCCATCCCTTTCATCAATCCTTAGATGACAGTCGTAAAAATAAGGAAGAATTTTTTTTATTTCCTTTTTTATTCTTTTACTTTTGCCTCGATTTTATAAAAGACTTTATAACTTTGTTTCTATAATACTTGTGTAAACGTGTTACAAATGTGTCTTTTCAAATTGTCAGGCCTAGGATTTCATATTTCATAACGTGACCCAAACCTTTGTGCTGTCATTGTGGCCAAACCCACCTGATATTTCACAGATCGCTGCAGAATGCCTTTCATGATGCATTTAAAAGGTTTGCACTAATTCTAGTGTCAGGGCAACCACATTTCAATCCCCCCACTTACAAAACCAGATGTCCTTTATCCCTAGATACCATCAGGCCATAAAAACAATTCTTGTATTTTTAAGACCATTTGTAACCAACATTAACCTTGCTGTTTGCAAACACGGGTCCATATGAGTAGTTTATTGCCTGTACAGGTTGAGTGACCATACACACAAGTCAACGAGACTCTCTGCCAGGCGAGGGCCCGAGCCGGCTTTATATACGTTTTAGATTCCTTTGTTTAAAATGGGTTACTAGGCAGAATATAATGACATCGCACAATGCATTCCCTGCACACGAGGATAATACTCTTCTAAACCAATCGGATAAGATGACCTGTAACTTATCCCAGACTGGCTCCAAAGATCCATTCATCTAACCTAAACTGGTTCTTTTAGCGCAGGGGTGAGCAAACTTTTTATACCCCCTGGCTGATGTAATCAAACTCGCATGAAAAAAAAAAACCCCTTTATTAAACGTTATACAATGTAAATACAAATACGTCTAAATACTTACATAGTTCAACATTTTTAAAACACTTTATACAATTTTTTTTTTTTTAATGTTTAACATGGCTTGGGTCGGCTCATTTTATCTAAGCCTGGGATTATGGTGCCAGCGTCGCTGCGTGCGGACGCCCGGCAACCACTCTGCTGTATTTTCTTATGAGAGCTATCCTCGTGCCTGCACGCCTAGAGGCGGGTTGACATGGCAGCGTTTTGAAAATACAACAAATTTTGTATTTTCAGGTGGCTGCCGCGTGACACTGCACATGATCTGGTTCAGCCAATGGGGGTGAACCAGCTTCTTGACGCATCCGTCATGCGTCTACAATCTCCTGCAGCCAAGCTTAGAAATCGCTTGGGCTGCAGGAGTGCGCGCGGTGGCGCGCTCGTTTGAACGTGGACTTTCTATCACAAAGGCAATCCATTTGGGTGCATTCATCCACCTCCCTGCCTTCTTTCCCCCCCCCCTTTTTTGTGCCTTCTCCCATTTGCCTTTTCCCCCCTGCTCTTTAGCTTGCCTTCCCCAGTGTCATCCACCCTCCTACAGTACCTACCAGTATTATTTATTTATTTTTCCATTTTTAATGTTGTGCTTTTTCTTTTTGTTTAGTATTTTATTGCATTCAAAGTACTGTAACATTTAGAGAACTGCAACTTACCCATTCAAATCTCAGCTGTGCAGAGGGTCACAGCAAATCAGGGTGCCAGCGGAGAGCAGGACCAGAGTTATTGCAGGACAGACACTGGGAGGGACATACAACGATACCGCGCTAGTTCGTGCCCCTCCCCGGCCGTCCTACTGCTGCACTGGCCTCTTCTGATTTTCTTGTGCAGCCGCCGTACCTCCGCCACGCGCGCACACCAAGTTCAGACAGCTACCTGGCAGCCCGTCCGCCCCCTCCCCCGTATCAACATTTTCGGCCGCCTGCACCGCATTTTCAGCCGCCTAGCACCACGCACTGCAGTGTTTGAGCAACAAGGCACAGTTCATATTTCCCCCTCCCCCCGGAGAAAAGTTTATTCTTGCAACACGCATACTGACAACACATACAAAGACAAAATGGATTCCGAACACTAACAATTTCCTCTCCATAGACCCCACCCCAGGCCTTTTCAGTAATATCAACAGTATATTCTTTTCAGCAATATTACTTCGTCACTCATCTTAGATTAATTTTAAAATAATACTTTGTCATATGGCATTACAACACCCCCCCCCCCCCCCCCACATTAATTTTTGGTGTTTTTTTTTTCTCTCTGTGCAGTGGGTAATAACAGAACTGGCCTGCTATACATACTCCATGGTGGCAGTGCCTCTGTATGACACTCTGGGAGCCGAAGCCATAACCTACGTTATAAACAAAGGTATTGGGCACTTTGTTTTTTGTAAAAAAAAATGTATATGGTTTAATTCAAAGTAGAAAAAGGTGGTTTTATTTTTTTTTATTGTATTAAATGGAATATAAATGAACAATGTTTAGCTTCTAGAGCTTGAGCATGATTTATGCTTTGACAAGCATGTTAACCATATTGATAAGCTTATGGTTGGATTATTTTTTAAAGTACCCCACATCAGATTGTTCTCATCAGTTGGTTTTTAAGATTGACCAGGCACACTACTCTAACTTACTTTCTGCACCTTCAATAATTCTGCAAGTCTGTCTCCTCACGGACCCCCAGATACACTATATTAGGATCAACCAAGGAATTCACAAAAAAAAATGCAATTAGGCTGCATGCCAATTCAGTGCTGCTTTATCCCCAAAACTTGGTCTTGTTGGGTATCTGCAAGAAACAGTTCAAAAAGCACTGCTGTAAATTCTTCACCCCATTGTCACATGAATTGAACATATTCAACGTATAGGAGTTAATCAAATGTTTATTTTGAAGGTTACTGCATCCTAAAAATGCTTTGTACTGAAACTTTATTTTACATTGGTCCTGGTTTGTAGCTTAGAGGTTTGCACAAACTCATCAGTGAATTTAACATTTTTGTTGTACATGTAGTGTGGCTTAATTCAGGGGTTCTCAAAGTGCTGTACTCAAGCACTTTATAGTGGGGGGGGGGGGGGAAAGCTCTCTGAATGAAGAAACAACTAAAATGCAGAGACCTGTTGACTGACTCTGATCACATCACCCTATTTGCCCTTGTCTAAAAAGGCTGTACTCAAACAAATATGTTGGGTAAAATAGATTTTAAAAAATCTGTTTGTGCTGTTGAGCTAATGATTTTCGTTGCTTGCCCATAAAACAAGGGGCAGATGCACATTTTCCTGCCGTTTCTAAAGCGTTTAATTTTTTAAATTTTAGAAGTGAAGAAAAAAGTGCAAATAAATATCAGATGTTTGCGGAACTGTCACTCTGCCTACATACTCCCCTTCTTTCTTTTTTTTTAAGTGAATATTGAGAAGGTATGCTCCACTAACTGGACTACTGTCCAATGTTTGTTCTTGAATGCTGTTGACACTATTTTGCATTTGGAAGCATCCTTCCCCTTATTAAAGTATCTGCTGTGGTGGGACACATGTATATTTCCCCTCTTTCTTTCTAGCTGACATCTCACTGGTGGTCTGCGACACCCCAGAGAAGGCAAATCTATTGCTGTCCAATGTTGAAGAAAAAGAAACTCCCGTCCTCCGGACCATTGTGCTCATGGAGCCTTTTGACGATGATCTTGCAGAGCGAGCCAAGAAATGTGGGGTGGAATTGGTCAGCCTGGAAGAAATAGAAGTGAGTAGTAATGAGACCACAATGCTCTAACACAATGGTGCGCCAACCTTTTGCCCTGCGTCCCCCTGCCTGCTCTCCCCCGCTGCTTGTGCCCCCTCCCTTGTATCAAGCGTCAAATGACCACACGGCGTCATTTGATGCCACGGGTAATGTGATGTCACGTCATTTGAAGCAGTGTTGCTCGAAGCTGTCTGAATCAAGCTAAGTGATTAAGGCTGGAGCCACGGTGCAGCAGATTGTGCGGAGGCGTACGCATGCTGAGCGATCGGACCGCCTTAAGGCAGTGCGATCGCGTCCATGCAGGGTGCGCGCGGAAGCGGGAGGGGGCGCCTGTTGCGCAAGGGATCAGTTGAAACTGATTTCTTGGCGCGACAGGCCGGTCACGTGAGCGGTTCGCCCAATGAGGGCAAACCAGCTCCGTGATGCCCCCAGGAATGCCCCCCTCGGCCAGTCCACCATGTCCAGGGAAAGCACCCGCTTCATGCGGGTCACTTCACAGCCTCCGCGAAGGCACCATGGCCCCAACCTTAGAGGCCTCGTCCCGTCCCCGCCATTTAATTTAAATGCCTTGGGTAAGAGCGCAGGGCCTCTGTAACCGCCTCACCCCCCCCTTTCACCCCTCCCAAACCTCACGCGCCCCTGCTCTAACAGAAGACTGAATGCTCAAGATTACGTTGCTATCTGCTGCATTCTGGGGCATATGTTTGTGTCAATTGTCATGTTTGCAAATCTACCTTGGCGCAAGACCGGAAACCTGTTTAGCAGGTTATATTGTATGCACAACACACCGTAGTAAAGCAGGCTTGCTTGATTAGTTTGAACACGTGCGGGAATAGTTTGCAGCCTACACATTTCACAAGTTGTTCAGGGCGTCATCGAGCTGACAAAATATCAATGTAATGGGGTTTCTTGCTTTCTTTGTAGGAGCAGCCTGCACTGCATGTTAATGTGTTACTGCGTTTTAGTGCTGGTGCTCTAGTAATTGTAATGTAAAAGGGTGGACTTTATATGGTGCTTATATAGAACCGCGGTGGGCAACATGATCAACCCTGGAAACCTCGACAGTGCCGGGGGCGTGTACCATTGCATAGAGAGCAGCGGTGTTGCAGCCGCTGGCCTGCACTTAATGCTGGTGCACTAATTTAGTGTCCCTCTGACCTAGTGATTAGCACAGGAGAGGAGTGGGACACTATTTATTATTTTTTTTAGTAAAACCCTTGAGTAGTAGGATTCTGATTTCTTTTCTTTGGAAGCAGAATTGTCAAACACTGCTCTGCTTCCTGACGCTGCCCCCCACAATGCTTTACATAGCGCTATAAAAGACATTATGGCATGTGTGAGCTCAGTGGTGATAGGCCGCTGCGCATCCAAGAGGTTCTGCAGCAGCCATTTTCTGTCTCCCCCACCCTTTTCTCCCACGCTTCACCCAATTTTAGACGAGTTAATTTTTCCATTTTCTGAGAATGTTGTCATCTCTTGTGCTATATATTTTGCAGTACAGTATGTGGGGGTGAGCACAGTAATAACCTAAAATACATAACTTAAATGAAACAATGTGTAATGAGGTGCCTGGTCAAGGAAGCTTACATTCTAAAACGAGTGCATAACTTAGTCTCGACGTAGATTCAACACACTGTATCTGATTGTTCTATTGGTGTGTAAATTAAATATTAATCTACCCCACAGTTGCAACCAGTGATACTTTGCACTGCTTGTGGATTGTCTTGAGCATTTGGAGAGGTTGGTATGAATTAGGCTGGTGTAACGGGGATCAGCAGTTGTCTACGTTGTGGAAGTATGTGTTTTCTACTTTAGCACTGCAACAGATTTATTTTTAGGGAGGCTTCCTGCATTAACGTTTATATATATTTAATGTACTATTTTGTTTTTGTGTGTATTGTATACAAAGCTATATCAGTCTTCTTTATTTTTTTTTTTCCAACTAGAATGAGGGAAAGGTACACAGAAAAGAACCACATGTGAGTACAATCAGATTATTATTTTTTGTAAAACATAAATATATTTTACAAATATAGAGCTAAAATGGCATCATTAACCTAGTGCAGTGGTTTTTCAACTCTCTTCAGACCCGTTAAATGTGTTGTCGCTCCATATAACCATTTAAGAACTTTATTGTGGCTTTGTAGCCCAATTATCTGATGTATGTGAAAATATCATTTCTGTGGATGAGCACTGTGTATCATGTTTAAATGATGGCAGAGTGGGCCAATTGCCTTGGTGCTCGGCGTGGTAAACTACATCAACTAAAAAGCTTTGTTACATATGATTCCTAACATAATCTAATAATAACCTTGATGGACTAAAACATTCATGACAAAGTAATCTTAACTAGTCCCAGGGAACCCCTGGAAACCTCTTAAGGAACCGCAGAGTTCCACTGAACACAACTTGAAACCACTTACCTGGCGGGTAAATACCCCGTTTTTGGTAGTCGGAAAAGCAAATCTCTTTGCAGAAGAGAAGGGGTCTGTTGCTAACAGTGCTTCCTTTTTAACGAATATATATCTATATATTCCACTTTTATTTTAGTGTACTTGTAAATGTGAAGTTGATCTACAGCCCCAATTCTTTCAAAGTTATTTTTTTTTTATATATATAGTTTTAAGTTATTTGTAGTGGTCCACAATTATTGCTGTTCAGTTCAAGGCTGCTGTAGAATTAAGTTAAATGACATTAATATTTTCATATCTTTATTTCAGCCCCCAAAACCGGAAGACCTGGCTGTTGTTTGTTTCACTAGTGGGACAACAGGTGAATACTAACATTTTACATTGCAGGGTTTTATGGTTTTTTTAAATGGGGAGAAGTTTTTCTCTGCTGCTTAGAAACCTCCCCCCTCCTCAAAAAAACATTTTTATTCTTAAAACAGGGCTGTATTCCCAGCCTCTTCCCTGTTGTAATAGAAGCTCCAGGGCAAGCATGTTGGAATTTCCACTGCATTTTGTCCTCTGATGGGTACGAGCGCCTAATTGGTGCATTACAAGAAGTGTATGCATGTTCTTATATTTGTCATTGCAAAAGCACAGCTAGTCTCGGACCTAACCATGAGCAGCTAAAACCTTTACATTATGGAAGTTTGCCTAAAATGGTACAGTATGTGACCTATACCAGGTGACATTTAAAGTGGGCGACACTGAAATTGTTTAGGTTAACCATGTGGATGCTACAGGGAACTTTTAAAAATCGCAACTGTTCTAGCATTGTGAATAATCAAGTAATTGACTCACATGAAATGCCTGAATAGCTCTAATTCCCTTAACATTAATTTCAATTATTTGCAGCACTCTTAAGTAAAAACATTACAATTGAAGACCTTTTTAGTTTTGAAACATAAACCAGAGTAAAACCAGTAGAGTTTTTCTGTGTAAACAATGCAGTGCCAGAGTGGTGCAGCACAAGGTGTTGCGGCTCCCTAGCAAATTGCGGGCACAATGTTGCCTCGGTGCCAAGCACAAAGGTCGGCGTTTCCTCCCCCCTTCTAGACATCCCGCACTGGTTTGCTTGCTGGCAGTCTCGCTGCTGATAGAGCTTCTTGTATTCTTAGAACTCTGCTCTGTACCTTTTTCTGCAATGTCGTTTTTTTTTTTTTTTTCATTTCTAGGAAATCCGAAGGGTGCAATGCTTACTCACAAGAACATTGTGAGCAACAGTTCAGCTTTTCTTAAAGTAACAGAGGTAAAAGCCAATTATCATAAGTGTTTTTTTTTTTGTTTTTTTCTGGTTTACTATGTTGGTCTTTTTTTTTTTTTTTTTTTTTAACTATGAAAAAAATGTATTTTAATTTACTTTGGTTTGCTGGAGTAAATAAGTAGAGGGCCGGTAGTAACTGCAATACATTGGCATATAACACTGTTAAAGACCAGAGCATGCATCTCCAAAACTGGATCATGGTAATTTTTATAGCATTGCCAATGTGTATATAGTGCAAGTGCCGTCTCACACCCAATTTGATGTTTGGCAAGTTTTGTATTCCTTTTAGATCTATAGTTATATTATCTTTTTGTTTGTATTTATTTATTTTTAAAATTATTACATTTAACTAGAATCTTTATTTTCGTGGTGTACCTTTTTTGATGGCCGTTGCCACAAATTAGTGCTGACAGATTGTTGAAGTAACTACATTTTTGTTGGTATATCATCAAAATAACTTGGACGCACAAGGTTTCTGAACCACAGTGTTCTATTTGCTGATCCAATAAAGGTCATATTGGCGTTCTTGGTTTTTGACACTAAGAGCCTGATTCAACTGCAGTCAAATTGTATCACGTCCTGAGTTAATGCAAACTATACTTCTTTCCATTTTCTCTCTTGACTTTGCATGATACAAATCACCACTTGGTAATTCAGCTTTGTTCCTTTTATAGCCTTAAACCAATGTGTGAACAAATTGCTTGTGCAACGTTGCTATTTAAGTGCTTTGCATCCAAGTGGAAAACACTTCGTTGGTATAGTAAAAAAAAAAGTTGTGTGTACAATTTTAAAGCAGCAGTGACCCTTTTACACCCTTCATTATTTGACCTTCACTTGATAAAGATGACGGCAGCCTTTGGTGATGACCTAAATATATTCACCTTGAAGACGTGTTCTCATGGATGCTTTAGAGCGTCTCCGGCACTGCAGTGTGTGTGAATTTCTGCAGCATTCCCTTTGCCGTTCTGCCACTCCATGTGCAAACAATACAAGTTTAATTTCCCCTGTTGAATGCATTCCCTGTTTATAAAGATTCCAACATGGGCAACGCACCTTAAGTTTATAAACATAACTTTAAACCCCTTTGCTGCCATTGCTCTGTTTATAGTGCACGTTCCACTTCTCCCACAGAGAAAGTTCACTTGAATCCTTTTTGTAGGCTTACTGCCAGTAATGGGATTAAAACACAAGGATGTCTTCACTGCTGCTTTAAGAACTATTCCTGCTTTTATGGGTCTACGTCTAGGCAAATCAACTAATCAAATTCTTTACCTGCATGTGATTACTTAATTCTGTTTAATTTGGGATATTCCTGTTTTTCTCCTGTTGCGCTCCCTTCCTGCGCAGGACGTGGTGTTTCCTTCCACCAAAGATGTTCTGATCTCTTTTTTGCCCTTGGCCCATATGTTTGAAAGAGTTGTGGAGGTAAGGTGTAAGGCGCATGCTTATTGTTTTTGTATGTGCTCAGCAATTCTTGTCATATATTTTCCAGAGCTTGCTAACTTTGATCTCCAGCGATGTACATGTTTCTTATTTGCCTCTCGCTCACATGTTTGAAAGACTGGTTCAGGTAAGACCTCTAGAAAACTTTGTGCACGGGTGAAGTTTCCATAGCTTAAAATAGTTTATAGAAGGTAGGTAGCAGCCTGTTCAAAGTAACTAATCTGGTGTCATGATCATTAAAACAAAGTTCTTCTTACAAACAGATACAAATGAAGTAAAAACTTTTGGCCTCTATTCAATATACCGTGAAGCATTCTTCTTCCCCTTGCTTGGGAACGTTTTATTCCCATTGAAGAGAATAGAGCGGAGATCTTGCAGCAAAAAATGGCTTCACAAGTTACTGAATTTGTCTTGATGGTTGTAATACCTGCATAAGTACTTATCATGCGGTTGCTATTTGTAGTTCTCTATAGTGTAAGCACCCTCTTGTCAAAAAAAAAAAGTTTGACATGTTTTAAGTGACTTCTAAACAGACGGTCTCCTTTTTCACGTCTATTTATGCAGTATGTACAACCCCCACATGGTCTGGACATTACAGCGTTACCAGCTGCTGCTTACCCTCCAGCGGGATTTCCCTTTTAAAGGAACATTCTCCTAGTTGGTTAAATTGTGAAATTATTACTACCTTTTTTTTCTAATACATTTTATGACTGTTCATTGGTTTCCATGTCCCCATGAGGCCACATTGTGTTTAACTGAACCGTTTTGCAATCTCCCAGTGAAGTGTTGTGGAAGAGATTAATTATAGATTTGTTTAAATTTTTGTTTTTTTGTTATGGGTTTGCAGGGCATTTTAAATCAATACATGGAAAGTCACCACAATTTAGTTGTCTACATCTTATAAAATAATAAATCATGAACTCCTAAAATAATAAATCATGAACTCCTAATCTCCCCCCCCCCCATATATTTTTCCATACAGTATATATTTCATATTTTCTTAAGTTATAACTCTGTTTCTGTTCTGTTTTAGTGTGTAATACTTTGCCATGGGGCTCGAATAGGATTCTTCCAGGGAGACATTAGGTTGCTAATGGATGACCTTAAAGTCTTGCAACCCACAATTTTTCCCGTGGTGCCCCGGCTGTTGAACAGGATGTTTGACAGAGTAAGTGTCCTGACCGTACACTCTCTTTTTTTATTTTTTAAGGGAGTTCATTTTTCTTCTTTTGTCGACTGTCTGACTTGTGTAACTCTAATTTTACAATAGATCTATGGACAAGCTAATACTCCAATTAAGCGCTGGATGTTGGAATTTGCCTCCAAGAGAAAGGAAGCTGAACTCCGTAGTGGTATTATCCGAAATAATAGTCTGTGGGACAAAATCATCTTTGGCAAAGTGCAGGTAGAGACGTCTGTTTATTTTATTTATCTATATATCTTGAATAGTATCCAAATTATAATGCATATAAATGTCGGATGATACACTGGTATAATTCAGTCCCGATGAAGGTGCGTTACAGCAGCAAACCGTTGAACAAAAATGTCAGTCTGGTGATCCTGAGGACTGTATTTGTTTACATGCAATTAGCACAATATGGGAGCTGTATACTTGCGGGTGCTAATGGGCATTGTGATTTAGGCAACATGTCGAGTGGACACTTGGCACCAATGTTCCAAGCCTAGTATCACATTTTGCCTCTGCACCTTTTTTTAAATGATCTCATCAAGCCTAACAATTATTTTTTGGGGTCTTTTAAAAATGGGAGGAGTCTGGCACCATAAGGAATAAAGGCATAAAGGCATTAAGGAAAGATTAAATAATAAACTAATTATGTCACTGCCATCACTTGAGGGAGTTCATAAACAGAGGACAAAAGGCATTCAACGGATTCTCGGGAAAAATTGCAACCAGTCCTTAAAACTACAATGATTTATAATATAATTTTTTTTTTCTGTACCACTTGTAGGAAACTATAAATGCCAAAGTTTAGCTAAAACTTATTTGGCTGGCATTAGCAACTATAAATGTACCATATCTGATTGCACACAACACAAGGTTAGATGTAACAAGTTTCTCTAAAAGTTCATTTAAAATGTATTCTTCATTGACTAATCTTATAAAATAGTCTTTAAAGCCAACAAAGCCCTCAACTTGCTCAAGAGCTTTGTACATGGATAAATATTTGTCCAGTAGTGTTAATTGTCAAAAGGATTTGACAGTAATACTGTGTAGAAATGTTTACATTATAAAAGCCTGCTTAATGTATACCTGTAGCAACTATGAACCTTTTTAAGTACCGCAAATTAGTTGAGGTGGAGGACTGGGGGATAACCAACGGAGAGCAGCAGTAGGATATTCAGAGCAAGATTTTACATTGTCATTTAGACTATTGGAGGGATGGGGACAAATCACATGTTCACTATTATACATTACTAGACTGTCTCCATTGTATATTTTAAATCATATGCAAATCTTATTTTTATTGTGCTTAGTTGAAGAAATAGTAGAAAGCAGATCATGGCTGCATGTTAAGGCTCCAAAATCAAGTGACCGCTCTCCCTCCTGAATCTGCAAGTGTTGCTGTTCCGTCGGCATTACATGCCTATTGGTTTTATAGAAAGTACCTTGCAGTGCCAGTGACCCAGCTAAAACAATCATAGGCTCCAGGTTAGCAGGAATCTGCTGAGAGCAATACAAGAGTATATTACACAATTTCATGCAGGCTGAAGGGACCAGAAGTTGACCCATCGGGGACTGCAAGCAGCCCTCTTATTGTCCACAACTGCCTTAGATTCCAGTTGCACATAAAAAAAAATTGGTACTAGTTTTGCTTAGGCAGCAAACAGATTTGAGTCGAACATCTATTTATCTAAAGCAGTGTTTTTCAACCAGAGTTCCTGGGAACATTGGGTTCCCCAGACATTCCTAAAGGGTCCCCTGCAATTTTCAGGTCATTTGAAAAATGTACCAAATACAGAAGAATTTACAATGCATCTGATCTCTGACAGTATAAGGCCTTGCCCCCGCTGCCTACTACAGCGCCCGCTGTGGCGGACGCTGCGCGGATGAGAGCCCTCCCCTCAATGGCGCCGGGCCCGCTGCGAGGAGGGGCCGCAGCACTGGGGCGAGAGTTGATCCTGCTCTCAATAGAATTGAGAACAGGACTCGCGACACGGCACGCCCCCCGGCGGTTCAGCAAATGAGGGCGAACCTGCCAGGTGGTCATGGCCACGCCCCCCCTCCCCCCCCCGGTCTCTCTTCCCTCAGTGAGCTGCAGACCAGGGAATCGGCTGCACGCGCCGCCAATCTCGCGGGCGCGCATTTCAGCGGAGATCCCGGGGCCTTAGCCTTAGAGAGGGTTGGGGTTCCTCAGAATTTCACAATATATTATAGGGTGCCTTCACTAAAACAGTTCAATACCACTGATCTAAAGTGTCCAACTACCTTCAAGCCCTGTGTTGGCTACATTTATTGGCTCTTCCATCCCTTGGCAACATTTACAATTTGTTACAAGGTAGTCACCGACGTGACTTATTTGTGAGATGCTCTCCTCCCTTTGCACATGCCCGCTGAAAAGCTTGAGGGCAGGGTGGGGATGCTCCTTTGTAGTAAGACCATTAGATTTTTGTGCCCCGCCTATCTGTTACCACACAACTCATTGTACCTGCCACATGTCATGTTGGTAAACGATGGTAATAAGAGCTATTTTCTGGGTCCTGTGGATCAGCGCCAGGTCTGGTCACCTTGATGAAGCGTGAAACGTATAGGTGCGTTAACTTGAGGTAGCCATGGGAATCAATAAATGCAACTTGTTTATGGACATTACCCCTTGATCATGCCAATGCCTTTTTTATTTTTTATTATTTTTATTCCTATTTTTTTATTATTCTTACACTTTCTCCTGCTCTGGTTGTGATCTGTTTTTCACCCTCATTTGCCTTTAACCCCCTTTTCTACCGGATGGGTTCAAGGGGGTTAAAGGACTCCTGGAAAGTATCTGTGACGGGCATTATTTTAGTGTGTGTGTGTGTGTGTGTGTGTGTGTCAGGGGAGATATCAATACGATAAGGGTTTTATTTTGCGTTGAACTGAGGATAATCCATACATTGGCATGATGAGGGGGGGATTTGGTAATCTCCCAGGTGCAGAACATGTACATCTGCAATCCATTCTCTGACATGTACAAACCGCAGCATCTGGAAATGGATGCGACACCTTGCACGTGGGTTTTTATTTTCGCAACTTCTTTTTTTCCCCCTCAGGCCAGCCTTGGGGGAAAAGTACGACTTCTTATAACTGGAGCTGCACCTGTTTCTCCTACAGTGTTAACCTTCTTACGAGGAGCTCTCGGCTGTCAGGCAAGTTAACTGTACACGCGATTCTTAACAGCACTGGAACTTGCAACTTGCAGTATTGTATTTTTTTGTATTTGAAAGCAAAAAGTTGCTGATCATAAATTAGGTCCTATGTTTTTCTGCCACTGAAGAGCCATGCAGCCCTTTTACTATTTCTTCACACTGGCTTCATTTTATGCAAGCTTATATTTTCCTGTATTGAACGTAATCAACACACTTGTTTTTTTTGTTTTTTTTATTAATTAATTGAATTGAACAATTTTGGTACATTTAAAAAAAAAAAAAAAAAAACACATTTTACAAGCTGCAATACTTTATCTGCCAAGTGTTGAGATGTACATCCCCTTGCAATTTTACTTATTTATTGAGCGCACTTTTTTTTTTAAATGTTAATGAAAATATTCAGTATTTGTGTTTAATTTTTTTTATAATATGGATACATATATCAATTGGCCCTTAATTCTTTAAGCATAGAGTCATTTGGCATCAAGGCCATTACAGACCCTCTGACATTTTGTGGCTATAAAGTAGGTACTACTGTTCCTCTCCTCGTGCTGGATGGCGGCACTTCCATGCAGTCCCGTAACCTCTGCAACTTATCTACACAAATAACTTTGGCACCTGTACCTATTACAGAACACATGTAGTGTACCTGTACAGTTGGAGGGTATGACGTTATTTTATGGGGAGAAAATGGTGGTTAGCAGGAGGAATACTGAAAATCTAATCTTTTACAAATCACTGAAGCAGATAAAGGCTGTTGCAAAGCGTGACCCCTTTAAAAAAAAAAAAAAAAAAAACACACACATTTGGGATTTAGGAATTGTACCTTCAGAGAGAAATACTGTACAGTTATTCAAAGGTGCAGTCTCCCTACGCTCTGCCCCCCACCCCATAGTTTATAGATGTCCTAATTGACTGACTAAAATGAATAGTTATTGCTGCTCATTTGCATTCACGCAATACAATCCTAATATCCATAGTTTGTACACCACATTAAAGCACAGTCAATGTTGCAGTACTGCGTTGTCAAACTGGCAAGCATGATTAATACAGATTTCACTGGTGTTTGTAGTCCCTTTATTTAACGGGGATCCTAAATAGCCTATGGGTAAACCAGACATTGATAAATAGACTTCCTGATGTAACTGCAAAATGTTCTATGGACAGTGTTTCCAATGGAAATTATTATTATTTTTGGGGGGGAAAGTTTTGCACTGTTTAACACCACACAAATCGAGTAACAACATTTTTGGTTTTGTTCAGTTCTATGAAGGATATGGACAGACTGAATGCACAGCTGGTTGTTCATTGACTGTTCCTGGAGACTGGACAGCTGGTAAGATTTCAGAGCCTGGGGAATTTTCATGGAAGAACTCTGGTTTCTTAACAAATGAAAGCAGCCCAGTGATCCAGTCAGTAGCAGTATGACCAGCTTCAGACATGTAACATTTTCATTGGCTTACCAGCAATAACTTTACTAACTGTTCTTACAGGGGACATTGCTGCTTAACAACCAGTGACTGCTGTTATGCAACAATGTGTATATTATTTTGTTGGTATTAATATTGTCTTTGTGTGCAGAATTTGATGGCTGAGGTCCTGAACAGTTTAATATTCTTGGAACGTGAGCACCGGGCGAAATTATTTTAGTCACAAGGGACTGACACTGGACTTTAAATTCCAAGAAATGTGCTTTTGCCTGTAGGCTGCGATCTTGTGCTTTCCGTCCTAAAGGCTGCTGCATGCTTGTATAAGTAAGAAGTCTGCTCGGCAACAGTGTCACTTTCTGATCAAGCTTTATGCAATCTTTTTTGTAGGTCATGTTGGAGCACCAATGCCCTGTAATCAAATAAAGCTGGTGGATGTGGAAGAAATGCAATATTTTGCAGCCAAGGGGGAGGGTGAAGTGAGTAAAAATAACCAGTTCATAACCATACAAATCGTTTTCACCTCTTTGGCACTCTGAGACTATTTTTGGTTATTTCCAGTTGATTTATCTTTGAGTAACTGTGTCTGTTCACAGGTTTGTGTGAAAGGGCCAAATGTTTTTAATGGCTATTTAAAGGATGCAGAGAAGACTGCAGAAGCTTTGGACAAGGATGGCTGGCTGCATACTGGAGATGTTGGGAAATGGTTACCTGTAAGTACGCGTGAACTTCTGTATCCTGGGGAAGCTTTTGTCATGGTATGCTCTCTAAACTTGGACGTTGCATGAAGGCATCTGCTGTATGCTGTCCTCAGAAGTATACTGCGCTTCCTACTTTGTTAGGAGCCAGGTAGAACACAACTGGTTTGACATGTTTATGTAAGCTAAGCCTGCGAAGACATGGCTGGGCCTGCAATTGCTTGTTGATGTTGGCCTGCAGGCTAGGGCTTTACCAAAATACCACATGAATTGAAACCCAACACCCATTGAGCCAGCTTAAAAAAAATATCAATGGTCTTAAATATGCTGATGTCTCCCACTTAAGGAAATGGTTTCTGCTAGAGATCCTCAGGACACTTTACACTTTCACTGCCAGATGAGCCAACAGCACATTATTGGGCAATATTTTACTTGTACTAATTGCATCAAAAGGGTTAATTCAGACTGGGGTGTTTTAATTTTATTTTTTTTTACACATTCTTTAACACGTAAGAAAAAATAAAATGTAAATGTGCTTAAACAACTGAAAGCGACCAGTCTGCTCATTTCTTCTGATGGCATATGAGACCAATAATTAATCCATCAAATCTGTATCCAGCCACAAACCCCAGGTTTGGGTATGTTTGTTGTGTTTTAAGGTTGGCTTAATCAGTTCTGAGTTTAATTTTCTACATGTGAGAAAGTTATTTGGCAGCAAACAGAATTAGGTGGGCTCAGACCTAACCCTATAACAAAATGAATCCGTAACACTATATCCAGATGAATACCTTTTTTATAGTGTGCTTCTATGGAATAGGGAATAGTAAACAATACTAAAAAAAGCGCGTCTTTCCAAATTAGCTTGCAATTTAGTAGTCCTTTTTTTTTTTTTTTTTTTTTTTTTGGATCAAGTCATTTGTTTGCATCTTTTTGATTTAAAAAAAATCAACTCCATTTAAGCAGGTACATGCACTAAATATATCATTCACATTGTCTTGTGACCTAAAACTATTACAAGATACTGTAGCAGGCTGGGATTGAACAAGGGAACGTGTGACCGTGCCTTGAGAGTTGCATGAATGGCGCATTTATGCAGTCTGTGACTCTGTGCAATTGAATTTAAAAATAAATGCATTCTCTTCACCTGATTACGGGAAAGTTACTTAAATTGTGAAACTGATTTTAGATGGATGAAGTGATTCGATTTGTATGTTGATTAGCCACTGTAAGTGGATTTAAGGATATATTAATTGTATACATTTATTTTTTAAACACAGAATGGAACCTTGAAGCTTATTGACAGGAAAAAGCATATATTTAAACTGGCACAGGGAGAATACATAGCTCCAGAAAAAATTGAAAACATTTACACGAGGTGTGAGCCTGTGGGCCAGATTTTTGTCTATGGAGAAAGTTTGCAGGTAAAGTGATATTTTTTTTATTTTTCTCCATTGCATGTAACCTGTATTAATAGGCAAGTAGTCTCCATTAACCCAAGGGTCCAGTATTAAAAACGTGTGATTTGATCAAAAGTGAAAAAATGTAAATACAATTATTTGATAGCTTGCAGACATCTAGAGCTCTCCTTTTCTCATGCCTGATCATGTACAAATTATTTTTACACATGACATTTTCTGCGTTATACCACTCCAACCGGAAACTCACTGCTGTGTGCGCACATATATACTGTAATTAGCGCAATATATATGCACTATTTCATTAATTTTTTTTTTCCATTAACTTCCAATGTTAAATTGCATTACCTTTGATTACCATGTTTCAGTAGTAATCATGTGGTTTTGTGATATGACGTATGGTTGCTCCCTACCCACATGACCGGAAAAGCAAACCACCTTTTTATATAGATAATCGGGCGTACAAAGCATCAACGGCGTATACAGAAACCAACATATTTTATATAGAGACTCGTATATCTTTCTGGCATCGCCCTGTGTGTTTCAGAGTCAAGTCGGTTGTTATGTGTAAATGAGAACATGGAAAAACTGCTCCATTGTTCCTGCACACACGAGGGAATTAATTAACCTGTTTTGTGCCAAAGGGGACGGCTGCTTTGCCGGCACAACTCTTAGTGAATAGATCAGTGGGAACCATTGATGTGGAAATGCAAATCGTTCTTTTGAAACCTATTTAGACAGATGAGGAAGCACGATTTAGTGTAACGGTAAAAACAGAAAATTTCTCGCTGTAAAACTACTGTTAAAGAACAGACGTTGGGTAAAGACAGGTTGGCAATCTGCTTAATGCCGCTCTTTCCTCACAAAGGCTTTCTTGGTGGGCATAGTGGTGCTAGATCCCGATAATGTGCTGAACTGGGCAAAGAAGAGGAAATTTAAAGGCTCCTATGAACAATTATGTAAGGACAAGGTAGGTGTCCTATTTATTATTTTTTTTTTAAATTTTATTATATTATATCTGTTCAGTAAGTTATTTTATTTATAATGTGAACACAGTCCCTGCAAGCTCTAACCCCAAAACCCACCACAGTGTGTTCAGCCAATGAGGGCGAACTGCTCCTGTGACGCCACTCCTCCAGCCTGGTGCATGTTTCGCGCATGACGTCACGCACACGCCGCAACTGTCATCACGGCTTAAGACTCTACATACGCTTGGTATAAAAGTGTGCGCTTGAGCTGCATTTATCCCCTTCCATGTCAGAAGTACATTTTACCCTCTTAACTCTCTGATTGTACTTTGTCTCTTCTGCTAACAACTCTATCGATCTCTCTGTGGGGGTACCCCAGGGCTCTGTCCTGGGACCTCTTCTCTTTTCTCTGTACACTCTCTAGGTGACCTTATCACATCTCTTGGGTTTAAATATCACCTCTATGCTGACAACACACATTTACTTTTCAACCCCTGACCTTACACCTGCTGTACAGATCAAAGTTTCTGAATGTCTCTCTGCTATATCATCCTGGATGGCCCTCCACCGACTTAAACTTAACATGGCAAAAACAAAGCTCCTCCATACTTCCTCCCAAACCTGGCCCTACTACCTCCTTCCATATTGCTGCTGGAAATACGATCATTCACCCAGTAGCCCAAGCACGCTGCCTGGGGGTCACACTCGACTCCTCTCACATTCAAAATGTATCTAAAACCTGTCGCTTTTTCCTCCACAATATTACAAAGATAGGCCCTTTACTCTGTTGCTTGACTACTAAAACTCTGACTCAGGCCCTCATTCTCTTCCGTCTCTATTACTGTAACCCGCTGTCCGGCCTTCATGCCTCTCACCTGTCGCCCCTTCAATTTATCCTAAACGCTGCTGCCAGATTCACTCTACTCTTTCCTAAATCTCTCGGTGTCTACCCTGCTGAAATCCCACTCCTGGCTTCCTATCAAATCCCGCATCTCGCAATCAATTCTCCTCCTCACTTTTTTAAAGCTTTATACTCTTCTACTCCTCCTTACATCTCAGCCCTAATTTCCCGCTCTGCACAATCCCAACTCTTGCGTTCTGCTCAAGGATCTCTTTTCTCTACCCCCTTTTGTATCTAAAGCCCTCTACCGCTTTAAACCTTTCTCACTGACTGCCCCACACCTCTGGAATGCCCTTCCCCTCAATATCCAACTAGCACCCTCTCTATCCACCTTCAAGACCCTCCTTAAGACACACTTGCTTAAAGAAGCATATGAGTAGCATTGTGGCTAATACTATACACACGATACATAAAGCTAGGCCCCCTGCAGACGCACTTACCAGAACTCCCTCCTACTGTCTCTGTACGTTCTTCCTGTCTACCAATTGGATTGTAAGTTCCTCAGAGCAGGGACTCCTCTTCCTAAATGTTAATTTTATGTCTGAAGCACTAATTCCCATGATCTGTTATTTGTATTATTTGTTATCTATATAATTGTCAAGTGTATTACTACAATGAAGCGCTATGTACATTAATGGTGCTAGATAAATAAAGATGCATACATACCTACATACCACGTAAATGATTAGATCTTAAAAAACGGGCATAGGCCGTGATTTTAGTTATCTGCAATAGTTCAATTCTAGATGGTCAATGTCAGACTAGATGCAATGTGCATACATTAAATTTAGGAACAAGTACAAATTGTGCATAGTAAAGTATATGTAAAAGATGGTGAGTATTGCCTCTTTAACACAGAGCCATTTGTGTTTTCAGAGCACTTTTGCTACTTAAATCAAACAAGCAATGTTTTTATCTTTGTAAACAAAACCTTTTCTCTCCCTTTTCAAGTGTAGTTTTGGTGTTTGTTAGATTTTAAGTAGCCACATTTTGAATTTTCAAAGTTGTGGTTGTTAAGTCGATAAGGCCTCATACTCTATTTGATCTGTTTGACAGGAGTTTAAAACCATTGTTCTGGAAGACTTGGTGAGACTTGGAAAAGAGGCTGGTTTGAAAACCTTTGAACAAGTGAGTGCATTTTATTAAAGTGAAGGCTGCTCTACACATGGCCTAATCGTTTTATATGTATTTATACAAATGTTTTACCAGGAAGTAATACATTGAGTTACCTCTCGTTTTCAAGTATGTTCTGGGCACAGAGTTCTAAAAATACATGGCTACATTAAAAGAACAGGGTTAAACAGTCAATTCGCAGGCATTTCATGGACCGTGATAATGACCTGTTGTCACCAGCAGGTGATCAAATACTTTTTGTATTGCTAAGTATTCACGGTCTCCGATTTTTATTAAAAAAAAAAAAAAAAAAAGTTGTGTGCTGAGCACGCGCGTTTTAAGTGAAACGTCTTTGGTCACTGTTTTGTCACAGATATTGTATTTGTGATGGTGATATTTTTCATTAAAATTCAAAACACCATTTTCGTGGCAAAACACAAAAAAGTTTGACTTAGAATGCGCGTAGTCGGCACACCTCTGTTTTAGATATTTGCACTTATATAGTTATACTAACTGCCTGCCTGCCTGCCTGCGTGTGTGTGCCTGCGTGTGTGGGTGCCTCTGTCTCCCAAGCGCTGAGCCCGGCTGCCACTGTGCGGCGAGACCCGGTAGTGTTTTTATGCGCGATGGCGCGCGCCTATAGTACCGTGACGTTACTCATGTTACGTTTTTTTGTTACAAAGCAAGGATTTTTCCCCATGAAAACCCAGTAAGTGCCAGCAAAGAAGTTCCACTTCAATAATCCCACAAGGACCGCATGTTAACTGGCCACTGTGCTGGTTTTATTGGACTTTTGCTGTTTCTGTTCTGGGTGGATAAACGATTGTAGTCAAAATCAAGACTGAATTTTTCATTCCACATGGCCAGTACCAGGAGAATTTGCGTTTTATAACTGGCAGGTTTTCATGTACTTTTTTTTTAAAGTATTTAGGAATATCCCTCCTTTCTAATTTAGCAGGAAATGCAAAAAATCTTTGCATCAATGGTAATGGGGTTTGTGCCATTTTGTAAGCATTCCTGAACCAGTTTTTTTCAGTCCTTTCTCTAAACCTTTAATGTCTACATAGTAACACAATGCGTTGGATGGTTTTCATGACCTTACTCTAGTCTCTCTTGTGAAATCTTGTCCACGTTTAAATATAGGAAAATTGGTCATATAGACATTTTCCCACTTTCGTTTGGCCAATTATAGCTGCATAAGTCTCTTGTGGATATGCATAGGAAGAACAGCGAGCATCATATACATTTAGCATTAAATGGATCTGAAGAAATTGCACTTTTTCAGAGGAAAAAAATAAGAAAAAAATAGAATAGATGGTGGAGATAAAACTCCTGGATTGTTGCGCCATGTGTGGCCCCTTTTACTGCAAAACATGGTGTCAATCCAGAGCTATTGTGATTTTTCAAAGCTTGTATCTTGATGTTTAACGTAGGAAACGCACAGGATATTTAATTGGTTATTTTACATGAGCCAGAAGTAATGGATTTCTGTTCCCTTGTAGGTTAAAGATATTGCCATCCATCCAGAAATGTTTTCCATTGAAAATGGCCTGTTAACGCCGACATTAAAAGCCAAGAGACCGGAACTGCGAAAGTACTTTGAGTCACAAATCAATGAACTGTACGCTAACAACAAAGTATAATTTCCAAGTAGGAAACCCGAAGAATGCCCAGCTAAAATTTGTCATCAGTTGGCTCTTCATTCACAACAGCAAACACAAGGAATACTCGTCATAGGAATAGTGCGAACAAATCCATGAACTGCCTTACTCATCAGTTTTGTGACCTAGTCTCCGAAGTAGGCCTTAAATTGTGAAGGATATCTAGGTGCGATTGTACATTATTTGGACTTCCTCAATACAACTGTTTCTCTAAACTCATTAATGTCTTTCTGTACTTTTCTGTCCCCAATTGTTTGGTTATTTCTGATGTTCAAGGTGTTATGTTGCAAGTTAACAGAAGTGGCCATCTTTGTAATTCATCTTTCGTGTGTGTGTGTGTGTGTGTGTGTGTGTTGTGAAATATGCTTGATGCAAGAGCTTTGGCAGTGTACACCGTATTTGCTCTTGTTTAAAACTATTTGTACAATTGATTTCTAAAAGACTACTGATCGAGATACCAGATTAATCCCAAACTTAAATCCTGGTTAACTGCATCAAATTTCTTCCACAAGCTTTTATATATACACCAAGCAAGACATGCAGGGGACCGCTTCTCTGTAAATAAGTAGCAATGCCCCATTTTAAACATGGTTATTTCAACAACAAAAAAAAGATTTTGCATTTGATGGAAGTCATGCCATATTATCTTTAGTCGTCAGTGGTAATATTTAATACACTTTTCTTAAAAGCTACTTATATGTATAAATATTAAAAATATAAACTGTGCTGTCTACAAAACCCTGTATTCTATGAGGGAATCTTCTCTTCCAATAACTCATCAAAGCTGCTAGAAAAATGGGTTTTTTTTTTTCCTGTCAGCCCTGGAAGACCTTTAAAGTGCAATTATTGCTGGCTCCTGTGGCAGCAATCTGGTTAATCAAACTTTTACGTCTAGAAAGGAATGTCCAAGTGTATAAAGGTTTGTTTCTGTTAAAGGGAAATTGTCGGCACCACATTTTAATGTTTGTTTTATTTCTGCATTAAGTTGTCCTTGCACACGTTGTAATAACTGCAGGCTACAAGCGGGAGTTATGTCAAAGGAGCACAACAAATGGTTTGCACTATAGATAGCCCTGTGTAATTACGAAGCACTGTAAAGTAGCATAATATCATTTATATCAAGGTAATTGCACAAATGCGGAGTGAATTTTTATCCGAATAAAATGTGACTTGTAATATTGAAAATGTAAATGTTTGCTTAAGTGTGTGAATCTTGTTGTACAAACCAAAAAATGCCCCCTAAAAAAATGAAGGAAACCAAAATAAATGATTTATTGTATCAAAAAGCAAAACATGTGTAAAAGCGTATTTGTTTGCATACTCTATTAAAGTGGAAATCCATGAATCGAACATCGCTGCTGCTGAGTTTAGAGAGGATTGTATGATTACAACTTTTTTTTTTTTTTTTCAATTCCTTCATAGATTTTTGCAAAGGCTTTTGATACATATTATCTTGTTAAACAAACTCCAGTGCTTTGGAATAGGGAAGTATGCTTTAAACTGGTTTCATTCCTACCTATCGGGTATATCTCAGGCTCTAACTCCAACCCATTGGATATCACCTGTGGTGCTGCATGGCTCTGTTATGGGGCCCTTACTACACCTTGTAAGGGAGCTTCAATACACATGTTCCTCTCCATGCATGACTGCTTTCTCTCTCACTCCCTGCTTCTCTTTGCTATAACTGAGACCTGGCTCACTCAGTCTGACTCTGCTCTGGAAGTTGCCCTCTCCTACGGTGGCCTTTCCTTCTCCCACACTTCACGCCCTGATGGCAGGGGTGGAGGCGTGGGGCTCCTGCTCTCCTCTCTCTGCCGTTACCGAACACTTCCTATTTCCCCCCCCCCCTCTCTCTTGATTTTCTCTCCTTTGAGGTTCACACAGTCCAGATATTCTCGTCTCTCTCTGTCCACGTGGCGGTCATCTATCGCCCACCTACCTCTACTCATCCCCCCCCCTCTGCCTTTCGCACTCACTTTGAATCCTGGCTCTCTTTCTTTCTCTCCTCAGACTCCCCTGTTCATCTCCTTGGGGACTTCAACTGCCACATTGATGACCCTTCTTCTTTGGGCCTCCCGTTTTCTCTCTCTAACCTCCTTCTTTTTGCCTTCAACAGTGGACTGCAGCCAGCACCCACAAAGTTGGCCAGTACCTAGACCTGGTTTTCACAAAAAAAAATTTTTTCACAGATTTCTCCATTTCTCCTTTTCCTCTCTCTGACCATCACCTCATCTCATTTTCTCTCTCTCGCTTCTCCCCCTCTCCATCTCCATCTAGCCCTCGTTTTAGAAACCTGCGCTCTATTAACCTACCAGCTTTTGATTCCACTTTATGCTCCTCCTCCTCTCTCAGTTCTGCTTCAAACCCTGACAACATGGTCAGGAACTACAACTCTGCCTTATCCTCCTCTTGATATACATGCCCCGCTTTCTCTCTGCCATCCTCGCCTTTCCAACCCCAGACCCTGGCTAAGTTCCCACACACGCATGCTGCGTTCCTCCACTCGCTCCTCTGAACGCCACTGGAGGAAATCTCATACGCTCAGACTTCCTTCACTACAAATGTATGCTGTCCTGTTTCAACTCTGCCCTCTCTCAGGCTAAACAAACCTACTTTTCATTACTAATCAACACACACACAAGTCTAACCCACGCCGACTCTTTTCTGTCTTTGACTCTCTAGTCAGACCACCCTCGGCTGCCTCCTCTTCTTCCTCCATCTCACCTCAGGACTTTGCTGACTTCATTAAGGAAAAGGTGAAATTCATACGTCAAAACATCCCATCTGTTGCCTCCTCCCATCCCACACCGCTTCCTAACTCTCCTCCTGCCTTTCTTGACTCTTTTTCTGCTATCTCGGAGGAGGATGTGTCACTGCTGATCTCCTTCTCCCTCTACCACCTGCCCTCTTGATCCCATTCCTTCCCATGTCCTAAAACCTCTTGCTCCTTCTATAATCCCTATGCTCACACTGATTTTTAACTCTTCCCTCTACTCTGGTACCTTTCCATCCTCCTTCAAGCATGCAACCGTTATACCATTACTCAAAAACAGCAAGCTTGACCCTACCTGTCCTAACTATCGACCTGTCTCCCTCCTGCCTTTTGCCTCCAAACTTCTTGAACATCTTTTCTCTCGCTTGCTCCACTTTCTCAACACCCATTCTCCTTGACCTTCTCCAATCTGGCTTCCGCACTGCTCTCTACTGAAACAGCCCTTACTAAAATAACAGAAGACCTCCATGCTGCCAAAGACAGAGGTCATTACACTGTGCTCATATTACTCTACCTCTCTGCAGCATTTGACACCGTGGACCACCCTCTTCTCCTCCACATTCTCCATACTCTTGGTATTTGTAACAAAGCTCTATCCTGGATCTCCTCTTACCTCTCTCATCGTACTTTCAGTGTCTCTTTTGCTAACACCTCCTCTATTGATCTCTCTGTGGGGGTACCCCAGGGTTCTGTCCTGGGACCCCTTCTCTTTTCACACTCTCTCTAGGTGACCTAATCACATCTTTTGGGTTTAAATATCACCTCTATGCTGACAACACAAATTTACCTTTCAACCCCTGACCTTACACCTGCTATACAGACCAAAGTTTATGAATGTCTCTCTGGAATATCATCCTGGATGGCCATCTGCTGACAATCTTTAACATGGCAAAAACAGAGCTCCTTATACTTCCTCCCAAACCTAGCCCTACTACCTCCTTCCACATTACTTGGCATAATGAGAGCTAGATGAGTTCCCATATAAAACAGTGCATCCAAAAAATTGGTATGAAAGGGTTAATAAGACAATAGATAACCCCAGTTCCTGAGAAGAGGGCTAATGAAACAGCAGTAGGTGGTGAGTGAGATAAGAAAGCTCATTGAAGGGTGGGCAATATTGACCTGTAATATGTGAAAAGAAAGGGGTCACAGATTGAATGGCCCCATCTAAAACACACCAGGAGTCTTCCCTAGAGCATGAGACCCAGCCAGGGTACAATCAAAATAAATTACTCACATACTGGTAACTGCGTGCATCACGCGTTGAGACTGATGTGTAGAGAAGGATCCAAATTGGAAGTCACGGTGCACAGCCAGGTGCTGGTGGAAAATTGCAGTGGGAGCCACGACCAAAAATTGAATTAAAAAGTATTTATTGAGTGGTTAACACATGGGTAAGAGAGAAGCAGGTTAGAGACACTCCTCTAACGTGTTTTGTGCTGCAAAAGCACTTTGTCAAAGAGAAATTTTTTAGAAAGACAATATAAAACTACAAACATTAAAAGAGCATTAGACAAGACAATTACTTAGTCCAGGGAATCTATTCTCACTCCAAGACAACCTAATACTGAGATGAATATAAAAGTGCCATTTAGTACACAATATAACAAGGATGCTGGGAAAATTAAGGCATTACAGACCAGCATTGGCATATATTAAAAAACAACCCCTATATTGGGAAGTTATCTTCCTGATAAGGCACAGATAATTTTCAAAAAAGCACCCAACATTAAAAATCAGTTGGCACCTAGTGCCTTGAGAGAGAAAAAAAGAAAAGAATACCCGTACTGGATGGTTAAATCTTCCCAAAGGTTTCTATGGATGTAAAAATTGCACAGCATGCAAACACAGTTGCAACACATGAGATATGTTCTCCTCAAATAAGACAGGAAAGGAATATAAAATAAAAAAAACATCTTAATTGTAGATCCAAATATATTATATACCTTCTCAAATGCACGTGTGGCCTACAATACGTAGGAAAAACCATACGTCCATTACGTACTAGGATTTTAGAACATCTTGGAAACATCCGTAGAAAAGTCACAACACACAGTGTATCCAATCATTTTTTTTATTAGTACATAATTCTGATCCTAAAGACTTAAAATTCAAAGGGATAGAACAAGTGATGCCTCATTGGAGAGGAGATCAAAATCCAGCGTTGATGAAAGAGTCTTTTTGGATATATGAATTGGGCACTTTAACACCTATGGGTTTAAATATAGAGTTTGATTTAAATGTTTTCCTTTGATTTTATTCGTCTTTCATTGTATACTAATACATTTTCTCCTGCTCCATTCCACAATCTTATATTGGGATAATATGTTTTAAAGATTTTATCAAATATGTTTTAAAGCTTTTTACATAGGGACATTTTTTATTAATTTATCTTATGAGGTTACTGTATGTATTTTTGAGCCACCATGTATGTTTACATGATGGATAAATATGACCCATCTATTTACATCTGATGGTGCTTATGTGATATTGTATATGATAGCAATAGGATACTATTTTTGTTCTTGGACATTCACTTAGTTTAAGTTCACTATATATAGTTTCATTAATGTTGTAGTCAGTTTAATTTTACATTGGTTGTTAGAATTTCTAACTGAGCTTGAACAGCCAATGATAATCCACTGAGAGTATTCAAACGCCTCAATCACACCAATCAAACACTCCTGAAGAAACCTGTTGAAAGGTGAAACGCGTAGTGTGTCACGTGAAGGTTGATGACTGCGTACAACGCTGCCTGAAACCTAAGAGAGCCGAGAGCCGGCTGCCGCCCAAGCCTTCGGAAGAATTGCAATCCGGAAGTACGGAGACGCAAAACGCCGACGGAGCCGAGCCACAGAAGGGCGAGAGAGATCCTCCAGGTTCCGGTTGTTGGCTTAGATCACTAGATCAAATTGCTTATCCAAATATAGCACCATAGGTTCCGTCAGTCCCTTGATCACTATACCTTGAAGCACCGCTGAGAAAGATACCTTTACGTGTATTGTGAAAGTTTGGAATCTGTGAGTAACATTCTCATAGGGATTGGGAAGATTTAACCCCTTGATGTTCAAAACCTATTGCACTATTGGATATATGTTTTTTTCCTCTTATATGTGCGCTCCCCATTAACTCGAAGACCACAAGAAAATCACTGGGATTGAGAGCAATCCACGTTTGGGTTGCAGCTGCACACCGAATGTGTGTGTGTATATGTGTGTGTGTGTATATATATGTGTGTGTATATATGTGTGTGTGTGTGTATGTATGTATGTATGTATGTATGTATGTGTGTGTGTGTGTGTGTGTGTGTGTGTGTGTGTATGTGTGTGTGTGTGTATGTGTGTGTGTGTGTGTGTGTGTGTGTGTGTGTGTGTGTGTGTGTGTGTGTGTGTGTGTGTGTGTGTGTGTATGTGTGTATGTGTGTATGTGTGTATGTGTGTATGTGTGTATGTGTGTATGTGTGTATGTGTGTATGTGTGTATGTGTGTATGTGTGTATGTGTGTATTATAACAAACAAAGAATAGACTGCGCTCCTCAGGTGTAAAATCAGACTAATTACCAAATGATTGTATTAAATGGATATAGCAAAGGTGAATGGCAAAAGTGAATGCAACAGTATTATGGATGATTGACTCACACTAATAAAAATACATGCAATATGTTATAATAAAATGCTGAGTGCCAATGTTTAAAAAGCTGCTGTAAACACAAATATATGCCAGTGAACAATACAAATATAATAAAATGGCATGTGTTGGTAGTTATGACTACTGCACTAATGAATCCCTCCTGAATGATACTAAATGAATGATGAATGGAAAAATACAGAAAAAATGACACTAAGTGTGTCAAAGATAAAAATAAAAATAAGAAATGTGAAAAATGTAAAAATATATCAACCAAACCAAGGGTCCATGCTAGGATCTGGCTGCTCTCATCAAGGACCAACGAACTCCCAGAAATCTGTGAACAACAAGAAAAGAAAGCGCCCGATCCTAGTGCAGCATGAAAAAATACAATTTAATAAAAATGAATATGAATAAAACCAACAAATGCGAACTCACAAACACAGGATAAATAAATGCATATAATGAGTATACTCATTCGCCAACCGCCCACGTTGTGCCTTGGATGGCGCGCCCTCTCTCTGTCTGGGTTTTCTCAGCTCTGCTGAACCGACATCCAGCAGGGGATACAGGAAAAAGCTCACCACAATGTGACCCGGAAGTCCTCTACAATGTTAGTGTATCCGGATATGAGGTCTGTAGTCCGTGACCCCGCGATGCAGGGGCTGATCAGAGAAGTCTCTCTGCACTCCCAAAGGCAGTCCGTAATGAGGTGGGCAGTGAGGATAGAGTCAAAATATATATCACAGTGTGACAGCAGCTAAAAAACGCTCTTCTCTACGCGTTTCTTCACATAAAGTGATTTCATCAGGAGATATCTGACCAGTCTATGTCAGAACATATTTATAGTGATGAGTCAATCAACCACTTGGTAGCTTAATTAGTATAAACACATGTGTGATGACAATTAAAGGAACAAACATTAATTGAAGACAATGAGTGTCCTGTTCATAGTGCACAACACCTTGCAATATCAATTAGTTATATAATTAAAAATTGGCAGATCCATAATGTTATCAAATGCCTAAAACAAGTGTAAACATGTAGTATATATAAACAATATTGCATGAATATACTATTATGATAAAATTCATTCAGGACTGCATTCAATATATTTATGGGTGTGTGAGTACTAAGAAATAATCACCAATTTATACATACACCCAATAATGATTACTGAGAACTCAAATTGGATATCCTTATTAGTGGGAATACTTGCAGCCCTGAATGTTCTCATCTATGTCAGATTGATGAATGCACAGATAAAACAATGATGTGTTCTTATTTAGAATCCTAATTGTCTGGATTCCCTAACCAACCTGTGTCAGTATATATGGGACCTCAGACATGGGCTAATAGGATCTATAGCATGATAATTAATGAATATTCATTTAGAAGAAATGAATAACCTGGAGGAAATAATTGGGGATGTGGATGTAAATCAATTATTGGATAGTTAAATGATTATATAAATGTATATATGAGTGAACTGAGGCGATAAACTTTGACCTCTGTATGTGTGTCTAATATATTGTTATATTGGAGAACTCAAGGATAAATTAGTTATATAGGATTGGCAAAGAACCAGGAGAACTGCAGACTGGAACCTTGTATCCCACAGTCACCTGTATATCAAAATGGGAAGCAAATGCATCATAGCACCTGTGTCTCCACTGGCCAAGGAAAATAAAGAAGTGAATGAATAATAAAGAGTTATGTGAATATTAAATAAAATAAAATAAGTGTGTTATGGGTGATACTTAAACGTGATTGTGATCTTCATTGTGCTTGTTTGTGACTACTTAAATGGAATAAACATATACGAATACATGAATGTATTTCTAATGTGCGTGCTTAATGGTCAATGTCTAGTGTATATATTAAAAATCTAATTTATCTAACTATTTATGATAAGAATCATTAACCAATATGATTGTGAATGACATACTCAATGTGTCTATAATGTTTAAATCATGAAGAACTGAATGACCAAAAGGACACTCCCTGAGACAGATATGGAGGGAACATGACAAGCATGTTCAGACCCAGACCTCCACTTCAAGATCTTATAGGAAAAAGGCTCAGGAATTGCATAATGTTACTGCTGAGCCTTTTTGCGCATGCCTAAACACATATCAGGTAAACAAATATAGAGTTAATATATTCAAAATGGATGCTCTTTACCTGCTGATACTGTGGATGCATGTCACATAGGCAGGTGAGGCTAATTAACTGTGATTGGTTTTGTTGAATTGCACTGGGGTTTGGGGTATATATATGTACTGTGCACTGCATTCAATTGCACCACCTTGAGAAAGGTCCCACTGGGGGACCGAAACGTCGGTTTTTGTGTCTTCTATCAAATATAGAACATTTTTGATTTACTTACCTGCGTGCTGTCCCTTGATGTCGTGTTGCAACCGGTATCGTATGGTCTGTTATTGCTTTATGGGATAAGCACCAAAACTTATTTACTTGCATATGGTGTGCCGGCTGTGCATTGGATTATATATATATATATATATATATATATATTCTATGCACAATATTTTTTAAATCACATGTACAGGCATACCCCGGTTTAAGGACACTCACTTTAAGTACACTCGTGAGTAAGGACACATCGCCCAATAGGCAAACGGCAGCTCACGCATGCGCCTGTCAGCACGTCCTGAACAGCAATACCGGCTCCCTACCTGTACCGAAGCTGTGCGCAAGCGGGGAGACTATAGAGCATGTTACAAATGCATTATTTACATCAGTTATGCACGTATATGACGATTGCAGTACAGTACATGCATCGATAAGTGGGGAAAAGGTAGTGCTTCACTTTAAGTACATTTTCACTTTACATACATGCTCACATTTTAATCTGGTCTGTAACTCTTACATATGCGTATAATATATAGTCTCTTTAACTGTGCATGCAATGTATTGTATATAATGTATACCTTGTTCACTTATGCAACTGTGCATTTTTTTTGTCATCATAACTATGCCCAGGACATACTTTTGAAAATGAGGTAAACTACTTCGGGGTAAAACATTTTTATAAATGTCTGTTGCACTTGCTACTCTAGCACAGCGGGGCGCAAGATGGTTCGTTGGGGGGGGCGCAGCGGTTGCAGAGGCCCCGCGCTCTAACCCAAAGGCATTTAAATTGATGCCGGGGGATCGTGTGAAGCCTTTGCAACTTCACTTACCTCCGGCGACGTGGTGTCATGACACTGCGGGGTCATGTGACACCCCCCCTCCCCCCGAGGCGTCATTTTAATGCTGGAGATAAGGGAGGGGGGAGGCACGCACCCGGGAAAGATTACGCACCGCTCCTCTAGCATGTTAATATGTCAAACATTCTACAGTGTTTGCTATAATGTGCATGCCCAGAATCTTGACAGGTAAACATTCTACAGTGTTCGAACATATCAACATGGTAAAGAGACATTCCTGCTGAACAAATTCTGCATACAGCCACCATAAGTGAGGATGAAGTTATCTAGTGTGCTGTGTCTTAAACTAAGATGCTCCAACTCCTGGGACTCCCCAAGCTGCCACGAAATATTTTTTTTTTTTTATGTAGGGTTTGTTTATAGCACCCTTACTTGATTAGACCAAAAGTGCAAACTTTTCTCATAGATTAAAGTCTATTGTAGGGGGGGGGGGGGGGGTGAGAGAAATAAATCTGCTGGATTAAGGATAGTTATATTTACAGAACATGAAACCAACAATGTATGCAGCACTTTGTTGCGCTTGTATGTGTTCTGTTGCTTATTGTGTAAACATACAATCTGTCCTGTGCTTTTAAGCCGCAGGGCAAGCAATCCTTTTAAGCGCAAGATCAAAGTTATAAATAGAACTTGGTAGTATAGCCATGCCTACTGGAATGTGTGTTGGGGTGGCAGCAAGATGTGCATTTCTGACCAAAAGTGCAACAAAAAAAAAAGGCATTTGTATGTGATATAACAAGACAGAAAAGCCCAATGCTACATCCAATGTGATAAAAAACACAGTCAAATACTTATATATATTCTCTTGAATAAGGGCCATTTAGTTAAACCCTTTGGCCAAAGCGTTATAAGCCTGCAAGCCCCATAAAGGCATGACCAGTAAGCAGGTCCTAACACTACCTATGCAAATTCTCATTTACCGCAGCTGGAGGGAGAATGGCCACAATGGATCTGTACTGCACAAGATAGCCAAAGGTTTAACTAAATGATCCTTATTCAAGAGAATATATAAGTATTTTTGTCACATTGGGGTTTCTTTTTTTCCCCCTGTCTTTTGGTGCTTACCCTGGCCTTGCGGTTGCTAACCGCACGCGCTGTCAGGGGGCGGGCCGGGGGCGGGCGCGTCACTGGCCAGGGGCGGGCCAGTGACATCACGGAGCTGGTTCGCCCTCATTGGGCGAACCGCTCACGTGATCGGCCTGTCGCGCCGGCAAGCGGGGGAATTTTAAATTCCCCTAAGACCTGCGCTTCCGCGCGCTTGCGGAAGCATAGGTGAGCCCCTACCAAAGCCGCTCTAATTGCGGCTGTAGGGGCTCAGTGCTGAGCGGGAGCGCACCTCAGCGCGCTTCCGCAAGCAAGCAAGGAACATGGCCGAGGCCTAAAGCAGCATGCATTGGCTAAGGGTTGCTCATGTAATGTGAGCTTGAGATAAAAGGTGGCACTGTGTGCTCATTTGCATGTCATTTCCCAGAATCCCTTGCTGCAGTGAAAGTGCTGTGTGATGGGTGATGGTGAAAGACAGGGTTGCAGACCAAATGAATATACAGGAATATTTACAGTTGATATATATATATATATATATATATATATATGTCTCTCCCCCCCCCCCCCCACCCAGCATGTCTCTCCAAAGCATGTCTCTCCTCCCCCCCACCCAGCATGTCTCTCCTCCCCCCCCCCACCCAGCATGTCTCTCTCCTCTCCCCCCACCCGGCATGTCTCTCTCCTCTCCCCCCACCCGGCATGTCTCTCTCCTCTCCCCCCACCCGGCATGTCTCTCTCCTCTCCCCCCAGCATGTCTCTCCTCTATATTCTCCAGCATGTTTCTCTCTCCCCACACAGAATCTTTCTCTCTCCTCTCCCCCAGCATGTCTCTTCCCCTCCCCCGGAGCATGTCTCCCCCCCCCCCACGTCTTTCTCTTCTTACACTGCTCATCTCATTTTTTCTGTTCTCCCCTCATGTATTTATCTTATTTCCCGCTCACATCTTTTTTTCCCCCTCCGTCTTCTCTTCTCTCACACATGCCATTCTCTTTATTTAATCCCCCATATATTTTCCCGTCATCCTCTCTAACAACCTGAGGTTTCTTTTCCCAGCATCTTTTTCTCTCTTCCTTCCCCCTCGTATCTCACATCTCTTTTCTTCACCTTGTCTCTTTCTCCCACTCCTCTTTTCTCCCGTCTCTCTTCTCCCATTCATGTCTGTCTCACTTTTCTCCTCTCATGTCTCTTTTCTCCCCATTATGCCTGTCTCTTTTCCTTTCATGTCCCTTTCTTTTCCCCCCACTCATGTCTCTCTTCTCCCCCTAATATCTTTCTTTTCCCTCTTATGTCTCTCTTGTATTTCATTTTCTGTCTTCTTCCCTTTCATGTGTTTTTACCCACATGATTTAACCCTTCCCTTCCCTCTCACCTTTCCGAGTCCGTTTCTCAGATTGCAGATCCAGCCCCACGCTGCTCTACTTGAAGCCCCGTCCACCTACGGAGGCTCTGCAAAGGAAGGGATTTCCTTCTGTCCTTCCTACTGCATCTCTGGCCCCGCAACGTGCGGGCTGCAGGGGTCGGGCCCCCTAAACACACTGGACTTGGGACAGCGTCCTGGCTGTCCCGTCCCCCCTTTGTCAGACCACCGCAACATACCATCTCCCCACTCCTGTCTCTATGGGTCGCTGATGGGGGGGGGGGGGGGGAGGGAGGAGAGAGCGGGCCCCCCGAAGAGCGCGGCCCCCGGGCTGTACGAGCTATAACTACGCCCTTGCAAAGGCTCAATGTTTTGGTCCTCACTCACATGGACCTGTGTCAAGACCCCCTGCTTCAAACTTATTTCTTTTTTAAACCTAGTGCCGCTTGGACTGAAGCGTACAATGGATTCCATTGAAAGATTAAGAATATGCACACCACTTAAACATCGAAGACCCTATGTAGGAACTCGGGGTCTTGGATCAAGTGTTTAAGGGCCCCAGGAACGCTGCTAGGTTCTTCCTAGTTCACAGCTTTATTCAAGGCATGATCTGCTCCGAATGGGAAAATGTGGTAATGCGACGAGACGATTTACTAAAAATGTACCCATTCCAGAAGAACACAGCAAAACATGGAGTCATTCTCCTAAGGTGGATGTGGCGATTGCATGGATAGCGAGACAGACGACCGTGCCTCTGGTCTAGAAAGTTCCTCTATTAAAAGAGCTTATGAAGTGGCATATTGAGGGCATGTTATGGAAGCTGTACACCACTCTGGAAACAACTTTGAAACCAGCGACTGCCATGGCCAGTATATCCAGAACGGTGAGAATCTGATCTCCAATTTGGAAGATCGAATTGAAGCAGGGACTTCCAGGCGGAGATTGTGCCAGGATTTTTCGAACCTCAAAGACTCCATTGATTTTCTGTGTGACGCATCTTCTAAATTGCAGTTGGTATCTCTTGTCTTGTAACAGTTCTTATCTTTTTGGAGAAGCTTTGGGTGACATACCAGGCTCTCTAGCACCATGAACTAATTCTTGCTACAAATCCAAAGGTCTAGAACATCCTTTCAGAGACTGCCAAGACATACTGTCGTTTTCAGGAGGCCAGAGCCTACACACCAATATGAGCAGTGGTTTCAGGAGACACAGGATTTTGTTTTTGTTGTGCTGACGGCCATATCACGTGACCAGTATTGAACAAATGAGAGCAAAGCTCAACTTTTCTGCCCAAGTCATAACTTTGGTAGTTTTGACAGTGGAGTTCTATTTTCTTTTACATTATGGATAATTCTACAATCGAACAACTGATTTCAGAGGTATTTAAAAGAGATCCTTTGTGGAATCAGTGCTGCAAGGCATACCACGACCGTTACCTTCACGATAAATTGTGGAGAGAAATTAGGGAAATATTGTTCAATACTAGTAAGTAAATTTATTTAATCATTTTTAAATTGTGTATAATTTTCATGGCACAATGCTTGTGCTATAGCCTAAAATTGTGTATAATTTTAATTGCAGAATGCTTGTTCTATAGCCCGAAATTGTGTATAATTTTGATTGAAGAATGCTTGTTTGTAGCGTGCAATTGTGTATAATTTTCATTGCAGTATGCTTGTGCTTTAGCCTAAAATTGTGTATAATAACAAATTGATTTACCAGTGTGTTGTTTTTTATTTTTTAGGTGACTTAGCAAAAGGAATGTTGAAGAATTTAAGAGATTCTTTCCGCAGAGAACTAAATAAAATTAAACATCCACGCTCAGGGGACGCAGGAATGAGTGCGTATGAATAAACATCTTCATGGTCGTTCTTCAAAATGATGGGGATTCTAAAAGAGCAAATGGTGCCTGCAAGAACGGTGTCAAACCTGGAAGCGAATGTACAGAAGATGCTTCTGGAGACGTAACATTGGATGAAGATTCATTGTGCGAGACGGCAACATCCCCAGAACCACAGCCCAAAAGATTGAAGGCGCCCAGCGAATTAAAAAAAAAACCTATTGATTTCTCTAGGAGAGAAAAAAAAATAAAAAATCAGAAATGATGAGTCGTGCATTTAAAGACAATTCAGGCAGTTAGATTTCTTTGAAACTCTAATTCCACATATTAAAAAATTTGACCCAGTATCAAAATTAATGGTACGCCAAGAGATTCAAGCTGTAGTTTTGAAGGCGGTCCAAAATAATAATAATTAGGAAAAACATGTCATTGTACATTGTTCAACCTATTAAAAAAATTGATTTTATATTGAGTTTTCCATGTTTTCCCCTTCCACTTGTTAATACATTTTTTCACTATTTAAGACCATGTCTGTGTTTTTACTCATTTACACATACTATATAACATTTATTTAATAGAAAATTGGAAATCAGTGGATCAATATAATATCACATACTTAAAACATTACTCAAATAAAAATACAGGACCACAAGTTCGGATTTATTATGTTTATTGATTTTTAACAATTAAACACTCTTTTGCCACGGGACACAGCTCCTTCAGCATTAAAACAATCTTTGAATGACTCACGAATACATTTGCATGTTTGCACGTCCATTATTTGCGCTAGCTCTATGAAGCTGGGTATCAAATATAGGCACACGATCCACCATTGACACTTCAGTAGTGCCTTCCAAATCAATAACAATATTATGCAGTAAAGCCACACATTTTATAATTCTCTTTGCATTTGGCACAGACGTTTCTATAGCTTTTAATAGTAATCGCCATATAGCAGTCATAATCCCGAAGGCACACTCCACACGGTGTCTTGCTCTGGAAAGTCTGTAATTAAATATTTCTTCTTTCGTTAATCCTTATCGACTGTATCGCTGCATGAGGCAGGGCTGCCGACAGCTTTCATGGGGCCCAGGACTAGAGTTTTCAACGGGCCCCCATATCCGCAGCCTTGCGAGCACCTGTCTTACACTCCCCTCCTCTAACACCACCATCCTCCATTTATTTCCCACTCCCCCTCCTTACGTTTACTTGAAGAGTGATTACATATTTCTAAAGAAGCCAATTACACGGATATGTTTATTAGATTATATACTGCAGGACTTTTCACAAAAAGGTATGGTATAAGTGTGGGAAAATAGGTATGGTGTAAGGGGGAGGGCAATAGGTGCAGGGTAAGGAGGGAGGGTCGGTACAGGGTAAGGGGGGATAGGTACAGGGTAAAGGGGGGGAATAGGTACAGGGTAAGGGGGAGAAATGGGTATAGGGTAAGGGGAAAATAAGTATAGGATGGAGGGGGAATATAGGTTAAGGGGGAGGGGAATAATTATGGGGCATGGGGTGGAGGCATTGGCCTGGGTGAGGGAAAAATGGTAAGGGGTAATGGTAAAAAATAGGTATGGAGGGTAAAGGTATGGTGTAAGGGGGTGAAAGGCAGAAAAAAGGTACAGGGTAAGGGGGGAGAAATAGGGACAAGGTAAGGGATGGAGAAATAGGTAAAGGGTAAGGGGGGGATAGGTATAGGGTAAGGGGGGTAAGGGAAAATAGGTGTGGCCAGGTCCCCTTACCTCCTGGGCGACTGTAGTCAGCAGTGGAGGCTGGGGAGAGCGAGGGGAGGGTATCCACACATCTGCCCTTTGCAAACAGAGATTTTTATTGTACAGATATTAATCTGACCCTGGATTAAATGTGTTATTTAGATGTAATTCTCCTCCCACAAGCCGTTGAGGGCCAGGTGGTCATTTTTTTGTTTCCTGCAGCGTATATTTTTGTATGAGAGAAGAGTTTGATAGCAATATTTTTCTGACTCCCCGAGTCAGGTTTTTAAAAAAAAATTATTGATAAGTACCTTTCGGTTTTTGCTACTACTTTTATGTATTCTTTCGCCCTGTGTCTATCAGCCGGTGTGTAGAAAAGCTCACACTATATTGAACACAGACTGGTGACCACATTCCTGCCATACACAATAATGTTTGTCTCTGATGGAGGATTCGTATAACAGAGACAGTGAGACGCTACGCACTTCTTTTATCTGTTTTGTGACTATTCCCTTCTAATGAGACTTCTCTTTGTGATTCTTATAGCTGGTTTCGATCAGACCGACATTATTTTGCAAACATTTTATGTGGAATTTTCTTCTCTAAATACATGTTTATGTATAAACACTTACCCCACCCCCTGTGTGGGAGTGCAGGCTTCTGCCTGTTCTGTCTCTCTCCCTTCCATCGCCAAATGGGAAGCGCGCCGTTCTACTTGGCACGCACGGGTGTAAACCGGAAGTGTCTTTATTTGCGTTCCACCACTCGCTTCCGATACCACCAGTCACAGCAGCTCCTAGCCGTTAGCGCGCTCTTTCTCGCGGTCTGCTGACGTCACACAGGCGCGTGGGGAGCAGGGGGGCCCAGAGGAGGAACGGCCGAGTGAGATTCAAACAGGTGGCGGGATTGTGACGCACGGCGCGCGCAGGTAACGGCTCACGTTTGGCTCATGCAATGGCTGATAAAAAGGCGCATCATCTCTCAATAGGCTGATCCACTGAACGCTTTAAATAAAATGTGTTTTTAGGTTTGGGTTGGGGGGGAGATGATGTCACCTCGCCGGATATGACAGTTTGTGACATAACATACACGCGGAGATCTTGTGTGTTTTTAGGGATGTAAGAATCGAGTTAATTAGTGAGGTAGCGGGAGGAAAGAAGTATTTTGAATTTGCCGCATTTTATGATGTTAAATACATGGGTCCAAGTAACTGATCAATTACGTAATTTGCGTCAGGGTGTAGGAATGTTTGTATGTGACGTCAACAACCAATCAAATCACGTCCCGGGCACCATTGTTCTTGGTGACGCTAAAAGTGCTGAGGCTGCTTCGGCAAAAGTGCAGGAGGCATATAATGTGGGTTTTAAAACAGAAATCTCACTCCCACCCCCTCCAAGCCCCCAAATAAATGAAATTGAGGGGACATTCCCTGATACGGATTTTGCTGCAGGGCGATCTTATAGGCAGTTGTTCAAAGGATCAACAAAAAAGAAGTGATACTGGGCTTCATTTAAAGTGTAAGGCCAGGTCCCCATTGGCCGTTACGGCGTGTGCACCACACACCACTACACAGGCCCTCTATGGGGCAGCAGGCCCCAGTGGCAGTGTGTGTGTGTGTGGGCGCGCAAAGCGCTGTGACGCATACGCTGACAGAGAAGACAAGAATTTTGTCTTCCCGAGACGCGATCATGTGGTCGGCGCGGTGCCAATGGGATGGCAGATAAGTCCTGTCATGGCCCTGCCCCCCGAGCATCCCATAGCTCCCCTACAGACTGCACAAAGCAGCTTTCAACTGCACGCGCCTCAGGTAATACAGCCTAAGGCTTTGGTCCCGCGGCGCGTGCGGCCGCGTGCGCGTTCCTCACCAGCACGGGTATCCTTTCCTAGCCGGTCCCAGTCCCCCCTCGCTGCACGGCTCACAACGTGCTGAGATGCGTCAGCCGCCAGGGGATGCAAGAAAATTGGGATCCCGAGCGGTGACGCGTCACGTGGTGCGCTGATGAGCCTATCACCGGCGGGGGCGGGAGCTGTCAGGCAGCTTCCTCCACAAGTTAGGGGGTGGTGTGTGTGTGTGTGTGTGTGTGTGTGTGTGTGTGTGTGTGTGTGTGTGTGTGTGTGTGTGTGTGTGTGTGTGTTTATATATATATATATATATATATACATATATATATGCAAATACAGCTGTATGCTCATCTGTGTTTTTTATATATATATATATATATATATATATATATATATATATATCTCTGCTTACCTTCCAGCAGCCTGGGAGACCGAGCCCAGGGAGGGAGGGGGAGGAGTAGCGGGTCCCTCCGCTCAAACCCCGCCCCCCCCCCCCCCCCCACTCCGGCTCCCTACAGACCGCATATCGCGGTCTGTGCCTGTCAGCGCGCCGCCTGTCTGCAGTGCGGGCACGCTGACTGAGGGAGCGGGGCCTAAGGCTTTGCCTATAGTGCAGGCGACGGCGATACGATGGGTGAGGGGATTCCCGCAATTTGATTTGCACGTGACGCGACGGCCCTTGAAAAATCAAATTTTGCCGGCGACGGGTTTTCGCGACGTCGCTTGTCGCTGTCGCGTGCACTATAAGCGCACGCGGCGGCAATGCGTTTGTTTTCGGGCGAATTAGCGTCGCCGGCACTATAAGCACGGCCTAAGACGGCGTCCATAGTGCAGGAGACGGCGCGAGCTACGTCACTTGTGCCGAAAACAAACACTGGGACGACAATGTATTGGTGTATAGTGTGCGCGCGCGTGCTACAGGGAGACCGGCGCTTCACGCTACAAACAAGTTTGTCTTTCCCGCTCGACAGCCGAGTCACGTGACTGGTTTGCCTAATGATGGCGAACTAGCTGTGTGACATCACGGCCGCGCCCCCTGACACGCCTCCCTGTGGCCTCTGCCTGTAGGACAGGAAATCTCTCCTGCTGCGAGCGTGCGCTGCGCAGAAGCGGTGCTTCCACTATAGCCGAGACCTAAGTTATTTGAAATATATGTAATATGATAAAAAGGAATGGTGAAATGTTTTCTAACAAATTAATATTTATTTAAAAAAAGGTGGTACTGCAAGTTTGTTAATGGAAAAAGTAGTGCTAATGCTCGTCCAGGCTGAGGGCGCACGCGCGATTAAACACATTGAGACAATGTGTTTGACCAGCGTGCATGTGAGCGTTCAGCTGCTTGGAGAGACAAACCAATTTGATTTGGCGCGCCACGTGATCGGTTTGCCCAATGAGGGCGAACCAGCTCTGTGATGTCATAGCCACACACACCCCTTCCCCCCCCGAGCGTGCAACTAGCTGGCCAAGGATCGCCCAGCGCCTGACGTCACGGTGTGCGAGCACCCCCTCACCCTGGCCGAGGCCTCTGCAGCTCTACACTTTTGAAGTGAAATTTCTTTCACGGCACCTAGCACATCAGCAAAATTCCCTAGCAGTAAATGGAGTTGATGGAGACGGAAGTCACTGGTGACGAAGTGACGTCACTGCTGGCAGACGAGGCTGTAGGTGTTGCCAACTTCCACCAGGAGCTGACACACACCCCAGCGCTGTATCCATTATGGGGGAGAGAAGACCCACACACCGCTGTATCCTCATAGCTGGATCCGGTGGATGCTGGGCACCCCTCTCCCCCCCAGTGACGTCAGCTTCCAACACCAGCAGTCACCAGAGAGGAGGAAGAGAAGGCAGCGTGCGGAGGGAGGGTAGAGAAGTAACACACACTCGCACATTATTTGTCCGAGGCTCAGCTGAGGGGGAGAGAGTGGGGGCTGCTCCGGGCCGGGTGACTCAGCGGCGGGTCTGGCCGGTGGATGCAGAACACCCCCTCCTGTACCGCTGCTGGGGGGGGGGGGGAGAGAGGGGGGGCTGGCCGGGGGACTCGGACAGCGACAGCTCAGAGAATCCCTCCCTGTACCTCTGCAGGGGGGGAGGATGGGGGCAGGCAGAAGGCACCAGCAGCAGGACATAGAGAATGACATACACACACACACACTGGCAGACACACACACACACTGGCAGACACACACACACACTGGCAGACACACACACACACTGGCAGACACACACACACACTGGCAGACACACACACACACTGGCAGACACACACACACACTGGCAGACACACACACACACACTGGCAGACGCACACACACACACTGGCAGACGCACACACACACACTGGCAGACACACACACACTGGCAGACGCACACACTGGCTGACACACACACTGACACTGACACATACAAGGAATTCAGTTACTATAAATAGAAGTGCAAATAGCTGAAACACGCGTTCTAAGTCAAACTGCGTTTTGGCACTGAAATTGTGTTTTGATTTTTAATTAAAAAATATCACACTTACAAATACAATTTCAGTGACAAAAGACAAAGATGTTTCACTTAAAATGCGCGTGCTCGGCACTCACACACTTTTTTTGTTTGTATAATTGAGGCCTTACTCTGCACCCCTCTAGTACCATCATACTTGGACTGCTGCTTAGAGGTGGATGCACTTGCACCCCCTCTACGTGTTCTTGCAGAAAAAAAAAAAAATATATATATACCACCACCTTTTAATGGTTCCTGTCACAGGCATAATAAAAAATGGCACGGGGAGACAGTTGGACAGCAGAGAGAGGCATAACATCGAGCATGGTATCACGTAGAAGAAAACTATGATGTCCCTTACTTGGTGTCATTTCACATAATTGCTTTGGATATTTATTGATATTGAGGCCTTTCTTGATATATTAAACACACGGGTATTACCTCAGCTGAAAAGATTCATATTCCAGATTTTCTTAATTGGGGGTGTAGCCTGACTTTATGTGCATTTAGTATTTTTTTCACTTGTTACGAATTGACGATGTACAATATCCATATTATGAATTTGATCAATTTAGCACAGATAAATATGAGGAACATTAAAAACCATATGTTGTATTGAATGTATGTTCTCAGGAGAACTGAAACGGATGACTAGTTGAGGGAACAAAATGTCCACAAAGAAGAATCCCCCTAAAAATAAAAACGACGGGTAAGTAATCGGTAAAGCATTATTCAATATATGTTATTTGTTCACGTAATATGTTTAACATGATGGCTGGGCAAGTTGTATATGGAGGCAGTAAATTAATATTTAGGCTTTGGTGCCATCTTGTGGTGTGATGTTCAGTCTATTCTAGTTATCACACACGGGGAGATTGGGTTCCTGCTCAGCTGCAAATACAACGTAATTCACGTACTAGAAGGGTGCTATCTGGGAAGAGGGATACTGTAAATTTATGAAGGAAAGATTCCCTATTGATGCACTATAATAAACTTTTATTAGATCAAAAGACACAAAACATATAACATTTGAAACCCAATTCAGCGATGGTGTGCCGCTAGATCAGTGATTCCCAACCTTTTTTGTTTGGAGGAACCCTTGAAGTATTTCGAAAAATCTCGGGGAACCCCTATCTGGCTGACACATATTAGGCTGCGTTTATCGTGATGGCAACGTCGCGTCAAAAATGTATTGACGCCATTGCGTGCGCCTATAGTTGGAGTGACAGGATGGCGCGGCGGCTTGGTCGCGATCGCTGGAAGTCGCTTCAATTTGATTTTTCTAGCAACCGCAGCCTGACGTCAGCGTTGCCGGCACTATAAGCGCGGCCTTAGGTTAATTTCACCCCTCCCGAGCCACCTCTATTTCCCACCCTCTACCCATGTATTTCTCTCTCCTCTGTCTCCCTCACATCACCCCCCCCTGCATGTCCCATCTCCCTCACATCCCCCCCCCCCTGCATGTCCCATCTCCCTCACATCACCCCCCCCTGCATGTCCCATCTCCCTCACATCACCCCCCCCTGCATGTCCCATCTCCCTCACATCACCCCCCCTGCATGTCCCATCTCCTCACATCACCCCCCCTGCATGTCCCATCTCCCTCACATCACCCCCCCTGCATGTCCCATCTCCCTCATATCACCCCCCTCCATGTCCCATCTCCCTCACATCACCCCCCCCTGAATGTCCCATCTCCCTCACACACCCCCCTGCATGTCCTATCTCCCTCACATCACCCCCCCCTGCATGTCCCATCTCCCTCACATCACCCCCCCCCTGCATGTCCCATCTCCCTCACATCACCCCCCCTGCATGTCCCATCTCCCTCACATCACCCCCCCCCTGCATGTCCCATCTCCCTCACATCACCCCCCCTGCATGTCCCATCTCCCTCACATCACCCCCCCTGCATGTCCTATCTCCCTCACATCACCCCCCCTGCATGTCCCATCTCTCTCACATCCCCCCCTGCATGTCCCATCTCCCTCACATCACCCCCCCTGCATGTCCCATCTCCCTCACATCACCCCCCCCTGCATGTCCCATCTCCCTCACATCACCCCCCCCTGCATGTCCCATCTCCCTCACATCACCCCCCCCCCCTGCATGTCCCATCTCCCTCACACCCCCCCTGCATGTCCTATCTCCCTCACATCACCCCCCCCTGCATGTCCCATCTCCCTCACATCACCCCCCCCTGCATGTCCCATCTCCCTCACATCACCCCCCCCTGCATGTCCCATCTCCCTCACACCCCCCCCCTGCATGTCCCATCTCCCTCACATCACCCCCCCTGCATGTCCCATCTCCCTCACATCACCCCCCCCCCCGCATGTCCCATCTCCCTCACATCACCCCCTGCATGTCCTATCTCCCTCACATCACCCCCCCCCTGCATGTCCCATCTCCTTCACATCACCCCCCCCTGCATGTCCCATCTCCTTCACATCACCCCCCCTGCATGTCCCATCTCCCTCACATCACCCCCCCCTGCATGTCCCATCTCCCTCACATCACCCCCCCTGCATGTCCTATCTCCCTCACATCACCCCCCCCTGCATGTCCCATCTCCTTCACATCACCCCCCCCTGCATTTCACATCATCCCCCCCTGCATGTCACATCATCCCCCACCTGCATGTCCCATCTCCCTCTCTTCCCCACCTCGAGCGGCGGCTTGCAGGTTGCGGGCAGTAGGCGGCGGCGTGCAGGTTGCGGGCGGACGGGCAGGTTGCGGGCGGGCAGTAGCCGGCGGCATGCGGCTTTGTGCGGGCTCGGGGGGAGGGAGTGGAAGAGCCGGGCGGCACGCGCATGCGTACACACACACGCGGCTGTGTACAGGCTCGGGGGGGGGGGGGAGGGAGTGGAAGAGCCGGGGAAACCTGGGAGAGGATGAGCCAGGAGAGCCAGGAAACCGCTGGGGCGGCCAGGCGGAACCCCTGGGACTGCTCCGCGGAGCCCCGGTTGGGAATCACTGCGCTAGATGAATCTTTTTCTGATTGGTTTGTAAATACCAAGTCCTGTGTTCCACATGAATAGGACAACCTCAGTCATAGTGGAATCTAACAGCCATAGTAAAAACTGAGTGGTCAATAAGCTAAACACATAGATCAATCTGCTATGTTTATGCTGGTGGACAAATAATTTGCCATTAATGGGTACTTATAATTCATATTAAATGCCCATATGTACAACCTAAATGTAAAATTCCACCAATGTATATGGAATTGGTCGAATAGTAACTAGTATGTATAAAGATATTTCAAAATGCACATTCATAATCATGGTGTAGTGACTGCACCTAATAAACCAGTAATAGATTCATTAAGAATCTCCCCCTTCCATTAAACTTCATGTATTATATGTATTAACACAGGTTTGCATACAATGTTGGCACTCATATTGTATTTAATTAGCGTTTGATACTGTCCACTGAGGTGTTGGATGTTACTGCATTCATGCATAAGGTTGCATTACCAAAGATAAAGTTTGCCGTGTTTATCAAGCATGGTTGGTAAATTTCAGCAGATTGTAACCTACGGCAAAGAAGTGCAATTCTGATCCAGTCATTCTATCGTGCACACTTGGTTCGTACCGGATTCCTTGTTATGAAAGCTGCCGCCATCAATATTCAGTCTGTGACTAGAATGAAACACATATAACCGCTATTGCACAAGGAAAAGAGCGTCACTGGTTATTCATTGTTTCCGTCGGAATAAATGTATGCACCAAGAAAGAAAGATGTCACGGGATACAGTCCGAGCTGGTGAGAACTCCGCCAAGGTTGAGCTGCTGGAGATCTTTTATGCTGAGCCAGACACAGATAGCCACACCAGCAACAAAGAAGACATAGCAGCATGATGTCTAGGACAATTTACTGTCAAACCAGTAGAAGATGGGTTGAGTGAGGAGTCTTCTGTGGGTTTAAGGAAAATAATTCTCCCACTGACTCTTGTGAACAGCCTGGTGTTCCTGTACCTGATGCCTACGCCCCTGCGATGAAGTTAGATGCGCTCCTCGTGAAATTCCCTGCAATGCCTGATGTATCTGAGTCTAAGGCCTATGCTCCTGCGTGAAGGATAAAGGCACCTCTCTTTTTGGTTTCCCAGCGGCACCCGTGGTACCTGTTGCGGATGTCTATGTTCCTGCAAAATGTGGAGGGTTCTCTGAAGGTTACATTGAGTCGGCCTTCGGTCAAGGTCTCCCAGAAGAGCCTGGAGGGTTGTCCGGGGTCGTTGCTAATGCCTATGTTCCTGCAAAACATGGAGTGTTTTTCCGAGGCCACCGTGAGTCGGCTTTCCATTAGGGACACCCTGCTAAAGCTGAAGGGTTGTCCGGCGGATCTACTGGCTCCTTTGCTCCCGCTGTGAAGACAAGCACACTTTCTTCTGTTTGTCTACAAGTATCTGACACGTCCTCTGCTGAGTCTGTGACCTTCTCTGCAAAGTCAAGTTTACTGCTCACGGATTTTGGGCTGATGCATCCTGACACTCAACTGTTCCAAGAGAGAATTGAATCCTTCTGTTGGCCTTCTGATGAACTTTTTCAGCCTGTACCTGTGGAGTACCTCCTGCCTGTCAACAGATCACCAGATGTGGGCCACCCCGAATTGGCCTTTCGTCATGGTCTCTCCGAAGAGCCTGGAGGATCGTCCGGAGAACGCTCTTGAGGGGGGAGTAATGTCAGGAATAATACTGACATAGATTCCTAAATCTCCCTCTCTCCCAGTTCTTTTCTCTGTCCACCGGGTGTGCTACTGTTTCTGTCTGCTCTGGGTTTTCCTCTGCCTGTCTACTCTTGGTGCTCCTGTCCTCCGTCTCTGTCTGTCTTTATAGTTTCCTGTATCTCTTGGCCCTTGTTTTGTGATCCTGACTCCTGTTTCTGCCCTGATCTGACCTTTTCCCAGTAGTCCTGATTACTTATTAAAGGCCCTTGCCTATGATCTGGCTTGTCCCCGTTTGTTTCCTGCTCCCTGTTCCCTGGGCTCAGTTCCTGCTCCCTTGTCTTAGTTCCTGCTCCCTGGTCTCAGTTCCTGCCTTCCTGCTGCCGACCCCTGCCTGGACCCAGCCGATTCTTGCCTGCTGCCTGCTACCGAACCCTGCCTGTGACCCGACGATCCTTGCCTGCCACCCGCCACCAAACCCTGCCTGTGACCCCCGACGATCCTGGCCTGCCACCCGCCTCCGACCACTGCTTGTGACCCCAACCATGCCGTCTGCCCATGACCCCCGACCACGCTATCTGACTTCTGCCTGCAACCCTGACGAGTCTTGCCTGCTCCCCGCTGTTCCGGCAACCGAGGTCCTACCCCCTCCTGGAGTCTCCCCCGTGACACTTAAGAAGCAGGGGGTCCCTGTAGCTAAAATCAATGCGGTTCAGCTCTGGAGACCCCCTACATCAAACCTCGTAAAATGAAATGAGGTAAAGTTTCTTTAACACTGTGTTATGTACAATAAGTTACTTGCAAAATTAGCAAAAAGTATAGCAGTTTAAAAAAAGAAAAAGATGGTCAACAGAAAAAGTGAAGAAAATAATATACAACATTTTTTAATCGAGTTCAGTGAGAGAAGAGCCCACCAATCTCTACTATAATGAACAATTTAAAAAAAAGTGACTCATGCTCTCCAGAAACAGTATCAGTATTATATGCTTATCATGGGATATCATTACTTATTGTTGCGTATTACATAGATGATGTTGTAGCGCCTGAATAAAATTTGTTGAATTGTTTCTTTTCCTGATCACCCTGGCGGTGGGCACCATTGGGTTAATCCCTTCTCACTCTAGGTAGAACAGGAAATAGACTTTTGCAGGTAGGCCATATAAGGCCCCTCCCTCTACCTGCACCTTAGTCTTTTTCCTGTCTCACAGCTAGGAGTAGGATTTGTTATTTTCTAACAGGACTCACCTACTGGACCTTGTGCAGATATCCAGGGTCTCAGCCTCTCTGCCCTGAAGCTCCGGTCGACGCGCCCTACGGGTGGCAAGACGGAGACCCCTTAGAGTCGGGGGAGCCCCTGGTTGGGGGGGGGAGCAGCTGCAGCCGCGGGCGGGGAAGCTTAGGTGCAAAGCCCCAGGACCAATCGAAGGCGCACAGCAGCTGCAGCTGGGAGCCGTGGAGGCCCAGACTCACCGCATTAGCGTCTGGTACGCTGCGGTAAAGTACCCAGCAGCCCGCTACACGCGGAGGGGGGAGCAGCCATAGCTGCGAGCGGAGGAAGGCTCAATTGACCACGCTAGCGTCTGGGACGCGGCGGTAAAACTACCCCAGGAACTCTGCTGCGAACCGAAGGAGGTTCATATTGACCGCGTGAGTATCTGAAATACTGCGGTAAAAGGGTACAGTGCACGCGGCCGCTCGGGAGCGCGCGCGTCACGGCCTGCCGGCAGATGCGTTCACAGACACGCGAGCCGTGCACGAGCACTTGATGACGTCAGAGAAGCGACGACCACACTGTGTGTATGTGTGAGTGAAAGCTGCAGCATGGAACACTCAGCAGGGAGAAGCCAAGTGCTGGATATGGATTCAAAAATGGAAACACCCAAAACTTCAGTTCCCAAGGCTAGGTGAGTCCTTAGTTTTAGTTCTACATGGGAAAGAGAGATGGTATTAGGGTGTATGTTTAGTATTTATTTTGTTTTTATAAATTAGTTCGGTGGTTACCCTCCCAGAAGCAGGATCTTCAAAAGGGACGGGGGAATCCCTGCAACATAAATGAAAGGTTGCTAAGAAAACTAAATGGTGTTCAGCTTGTGAGAAACCAGCCCTAATAGGGAAGTAATTATGTGAAGATTGTCTTAAGACACCTGCAGGTGATACCAATGAACAAATGAGCATTTTCCTTATAGATGAAGGAGGCTGTTAAACAGAGTGTTGATGCGGCAGTCCAGCAAGCTGTTAACCCTGCGCAGGAAATATCTAGATCCCAGACCAGTCTGGATAAGGGGAAAGGTTTTTCATCATATGAGTCTGAAATTGATTGTTTTCATGTGTCAGAGAGTGAAATGGATTCATCAGATCAAGATATTCAGGAAGGAATCTGAATTTGATGTAGAAGGGTGGATCCACTCATCAAAGCCATGATACAGGCTTTGGAACTGGAAGACACTGAGGAGTTAACCCACAAAAAAAAAAGATAAACTTTTTGGGGCGAGACAAAGAGTGTCCTGGATGCTTCAAGAGTTTCTTTACTGGCCTACTGTTTACAAGCTAAGCGGTCTGCTGCTGCTGCTGCTGCTGCTGCTTTATAAAGATAGAGTCTTTACTATCCATCAAGTAATTAAGGACCTCATTCAGGTGGAGTTGGCGCAACCAGACGCCAGAGTATTTACGCCTAAAAGGTTTTGGAAGATGTATCCATTCCCACAAGAGGAGGTAAAATTTTGGGATGTCAGCCCAAAGGTGGATACTGCTATTTCCAGAATAGTAGGAAAGACCACAATTCCAATAGAGGAACTTGCGTCATTGGAGGACGCTATGGATAGGAAGATGGATAAGTATGGAAGAAAGCATACGTTACCGCAGGAACATCCTCAAACCTGCCATAGCAAATACGTCAGCAGCAAGGGCTATGCGAGTGTGGATTGCCAAAATGAAGAAGCAATATACAAAGGTGTGGGAAGAAGTGCTATTATTTAAGCACTGTCCGAAGTAAAATGAGCAGCCAAATCTATGGTGCTGGCGGTATCAGCAAGAAGGGCTTTATGGCTCAGACAGTGGATGGCTGACACAGCATCAAAGAACAACTTGTGTGGATTACCATTGAAGGTGAGTTCCTCTTCGGTAACAAACTGGATGCAATAATAGCAAAAGCATCAGGAGGTAAGAGCATTTTTTACCTCAAGAAAAGCAGAAGATTTGGTTTCCAACAGGCTAATAGAGACCAATATAAGGAAGCAAGGCATATAGACCTGGCAGGTCATCTCCAAGACAAACAACATGGAGGGGCGGCCAGAACCGTTTTTTTTCGTGACAATTGCCAGTAGGAGGGCGACTGAAGCAGTTTCTGCAACATGGGCCCAAACAATACAGGACAATTGGGTATTACAGACCATTCGTCAGGGGTACAGTATAGAATTCAGAGAGATGCCAAGAAGAAATATGTTCTTAATAACATGGATACAGTCCAAGGAAAAAAGAAGGCAGATGAATTCGGCTTTAAAGAAATTATTACAAGCAGAAGTAATAAAGAAGGTACCTCAATTGCGATTGGTGTGAAAAAGAGAAACAAAATTTCCTTTCACCAAGAATTGTATCTATAGTGGAGTTCCTGCATAAAGGATTTGAGAAAGGTCTCAGTCTCAGCTCATTGAAAGTACAGGTGTCTGCACTATCAGCTTTGTTGGAAAGAAATCTGGCAATGGAAAGATTGATAATCAGGTTTTTCAAGCAGTTAAAAGGTTAAAACCTCAAATCTAGAACAGGGTACCTACATGGAACTTGTCTCTAGTGTTGGAATGCACAAACAAATATAAAGTCCCCAGCGCTATAAGTCCAAGATACCGTGACCTTAAAGGAAGTCTCTGATCTATCAAGATGGTAGTTGGGCTTGATAAAGATGTTTCAGATGGGACGGTGTCTTTGATGTAGATGATTACACCTTCTGAAATATAGATGACAGACACACCTGATTGCGCAGCGTATTTCTACAATCAGATCCCTATCTAAGATATACAGAATCTTACTCACATGAGTTATGTCTGTAAGTTCATTGGAGAGAATCTGTGGTGGCTCCCCTTCTCCTCTGTTCCTCTCACGAACCCCCGTGTGGAGACAGCTTACTGGGATCAATCACAGTCCTCAATGACGTCAGGGATAGTTCCGTTGCGACACCCCCACCGACGTGAGATAAGATGGGCACAATATGGTGTAGTATGCAATTACTTTATTGGGCTAAAACAATTAAACAATGCTTAAAATACACTCACATGGTGCAATGTGGATGATACTCCGCGCTAATGCCGTCCGCAGCTTGCAAATCCTTCCAACACAGCGGGGAGGTATACTGCACACGGACACGCTGTCGACTCGGCGTGTGACGTCAGTGATACAGGAAACCCTCCTCGTGTCAGGACTACCCTCCTCGTGTCAGGATACCAATGACCTGAACTATAGCAGGATTTGTTAAGGTGGCTTGTTGTGGGATGATGCTTGCGTCATTGGAGGACGCTATGGATAGGAAGATGGATAAGTATGGAAGAAAGCATACGTTACCGCAGGAACATCCTCAAACCTGCCATAGCAAATACGTCAGCAGCAAGGGCTATGCGAGTGTGGATTGCCAAAATGAAGAAGCAATATACAAAGGTGTGGGAAGAAGTGCTATTATTTAAGCACTGTCCGAAGTAAAATGAGCAGCCAAATCTATGGTGCTGGCGGTATCAGCAAGAAGGGCTTTATGGCTCAGACAGTGGATGGCTGACACAGCATCAAAGAACAACTTGTGTGGATTACCATTGAAGGTGAGTTCCTCTTCGGTAACAAACTGGATGCAATAATAGCAAAAGCATCAGGAGGTAAGAGCATTTTTTACCTCAAGAAAAGCAGAAGATTTGGTTTCCAACAGGCTAATAGAGACCAATATAAGGAAGCAAGGCATATAGACCTGGCAGGTCATCTCCAAGACAAACAACATGGAGGGGCGGCCAGAACCGTTTTTTTTCGTGACAATTGCCAGTAGGAGGGCGACTGAAGCAGTTTCTGCAACATGGGCCCAAACAATACAGGACAATTGGGTATTACAGACCATTCGTCAGGGGTACAGTATAGAATTCAGAGAGATGCCAAGAAGAAATATGTTCTTAATAACATGGATACAGTCCAAGGAAAAAAGAAGGCAGATGAATTCGGCTTTAAAGAAATTATTACAAGCAGAAGTAATAAAGAAGGTACCTCAATTGCGATTGGTGTGAAAAAGAGAAACAAAATTTCCTTTCACCAAGAATTGTATCTATAGTGGAGTTCCTGCATAAAGGATTTGAGAAAGGTCTCAGTCTCAGCTCATTGAAAGTACAGGTGTCTGCACTATCAGCTTTGTTGGAAAGAAATCTGGCAATGGAAAGATTGATAATCAGGTTTTTCAAGCAGTTAAAAGGTTAAAACCTCAAATCTAGAACAGGGTACCTACATGGAACTTGTCTCTAGTGTTGGATGTATTAACAGCAGCTCCGTTTGAACCTATACAGGAGATAGGCCTAAAATGGTTGTCATGGAAAATGGCGTTTCTGATAGCAATCACCTCAGCAAGGAGAGTGGGAGAGCTACAGGCGCTATCTGCTAAGGAACCATTCCTAATCATACATCAAGACAAGGCAGTTCTTAGACCGATACATCAATTCCTGCCAAAGGTGGTATCACAGTTCCACATGAATCAAGAGATTGTGATTCCGTCAATTTGTCCAGAACCAAAAAATAAGAAAGAAGAAAGACTACACAAGTTAGACGTGGTAAGATGTCTTAAAGTATACCTGGAAAGGATGCGAGATACCTGGAAAGGATGCGAGATATCAGAAAGTCAGACAAATTATTCGTCATTCCAGAGGGACCAAAGAAAGGACAAGCAGCATCAAAGACAACAATTTCCCAGTGGATTGTGTCTTGTATTAAAAAAGCTTATGAAAGCAAAGGACAAGATAAACCTTTGAACATTAAAGCTCATTCTACAAGGGCCATGGCTACTTAATGGGCATTTAAGGCCCAGGCTACACCAGGACAAATATGCAAAGCAGCTGTCTGGTCTTCATTCAATACATTCTTGAAATACTACAGACGTACAATCATCAGCTGACGCAAGCTTTGGGCGTAGAGTGTTAGAAACTGTAGTGAAATAAGTGTAAAGTGTATTAATAAAGGTCAAACTGATAAGGCATTAAACTGGTGTTGTTTATTCTGATGTATCCCTCCCTAAAATTTGCACTGCTTGGGTATGTCCCAATGGTGCCCACTGCCAGGGTGATCAGGAAAGGAGAAAATTTAAACAACTTACCGTAATTTTCTTTTCCTGGAACCATGGCAGTGGGCACATAGTTACCCTCCCTATGTATGTCTAATGCCTATCAGTTATATATTTCAGCTATGGAAGAATCGTAAGACTAAGGTGCAGGTAGAGGGAGGGGCCTTATATGGCCTACCTGCAAAAGTCTATTTCCTGTCCTACCTAGAGTGAGAAGGGATTAACCCAATGGTGCCCACTGCCATGGTTCCAGGAAAAGAAAATTACGGTAAGTTGTTTAAATTTTCTCCTTTATACGGCATTCTGGTGTGTGTGTGTGTGTGTGTGTGTGTTGTTCTTTTTAACATAAGTTACTGACCACAAACTGACTAATGTGTTTGACTGAGTTTCCAACTCCTAGGGAGATGTTTTTGGTTCAGGTCAGTATATTTCCAGAATTCCATGCAACTCGCATATATCTTAAATAGAATTTATACTTTATTGATCACTGCCTTTTCTGAACTCTTCTCTGCAGAAAGTTAACAAAACTCAACAATTGAAACATTTTGTTGCAAGCTTTGTCAATGTTGAGCGCGCTCATGCTTGAGTGTGGTGACGTCACCAACTCTCCAAGCATGAGCGCAGGGTGTCCTGCATAATTTTGCGAGCGGGGGGGGGGGCATGGATCGGGGCTATTTCTGTTTGTGTTTGGCTGTGTGTGTGTGCTGTGTGCATAGACTGCTGCTGAGCACGCTTCAAAGTCAATTTTCTTTATCTCCCCAAGCGCCGAGCTTGGGAGAGCGTGTGCGCTGTGTGAGCATGGCCGTGCAGATTCACATTCATTGAAGTAAACGCACCAAGCAGGCTCAGCGGCAGTGTGGGACACAGCCTTAAACAGTTTAAGCACATTCTGAGATGATTGTAAATCACTAAAATACTTGTAGGTTGCAGAGCAGCTTTACACTTTACAGAGCAATATTCACAAAGTTATTCGAATTGTAATTGACCAGCTCCATTGTTACATATTTTATTAGAGTAGGTCAGCCCCTTTGATTCTCTGAATGTGAAAATGCGCTCTAATTAAGTACCTAGCCGCACAGATAAACATTTGTTTTTGATTCAGCTGTTTATAACATAGTTTAATTTTCTGTTTAGTAGGAAGAAAGGACTGGAAGTTGAAGTTGTTGACCAACTCAAAATTGTAAGTTGTTTTTTTTTTATATTGTTTATTTTCTTTTATTATTGTTTAAGCAATTATTTTTTAACTTTGAGCCTGCTGCAGGAATTTGGAATGTATTGCGAACCTGAAATCTCACAACCATTCATTTCTAGACTGGATTGTCTCCTCTAGTCCCATCAGAATCCAATCCTCCTGGCATTTCCAGTGACCATGCAATAGTGTACTGTTTAAGGAAAATCAGATCACCCCAATCAAGCTCAAAAAGTCCTCACTAGAACATTTAGGAACTTTAACCCACAACAGTTTCTGGATGACCTTACCAGCTGCCCTTTGTACAGAATTGACTTAATTCCCGACCCAGATTCTGCGCTCGACTATTTCCAATCAGAGTTCTTAAAACTCTGTGATACCCATGCTCCACTAGGTAGAATAAGAGTACTGGGCACCTTCCATAGGTGACAACTGACCTTATAGCGCTCTACCATCTTAGGGATGCCATTTGTGAAAAAGCTACAAAGTAACTGGCACTACCAAGGATCTTAATAACTACAGATGCCTGCGGAACATGTGCACAAGGCAAACAGGACATGCAAAAGCACAGTATTTCTCTCACAATCTTCGCCAGAATACATCAAACCCAGCTAATTTCTGGAAGGTTATCAACGATATATTCCAGCCTTCTAGCCATCAACAACCATGTAATATCATTAAGGAGGATGATACCCTGGCAAATCCCACTGACATTGCAAAGGCATTCAATGACTACTTTTTGGGATGTGCTACTAATTTATTAGCGAAATGCTACCCGAACTACATACATGAACCTAATTCTCGGAGTACCTCTAGAGCCCCACCCTCTCCCAACACTGCCCACCGTTTTCAATTATTTGAAGAGGGGATTACACAAGCGCTCTTCAAATTAAAACTAAGCAGCCAATGTGGTCCTGACTTACTTCAATCTAAATTCCTACGACTTGGTGCCCCCGCCATTGCCAAACCGCTTGCTTCCCTAATCAACTCTATCCTGTCTGCAGGCCATATCCCTAAGACCTGGAAAACTGCCAGAGTTGTCCCAATCTTCAAAAGTGGGGACAAAAACACTGTCTCAAACTACAGGCCAATCTCTCTTCTCCCAATTCTATCCAAAGTAATGGAAAAATGTGTCCACTCCCAATTAAGCGATTTCTACACCAAGACAAATTTCCCTAGCCAATTCCAGTCTGGGTTTCGTCCCAAACACTCCACCGTAACTACCCTGCTAAAAGTTTGCAATGAAATCCAGTGTGGAATGGAACGGGGTCAACTCACTGGTGCAGTATTCCTAGATTTTGCAAAGGCTTTTGACAAAGTCAATCATGCTATCCTGCTTAACAAACTCCAGAGCTCTGGAATAGGGAAGCATGCTTTAAAACTGGTTTCATTCCTACCTATCAGGTAGATCCCAACATGTGTCTATCTCGGGCACTAACTCCAACCCCCTGGATATCACGTGTTGTCCCACAAGGCTCTGTTCTGGGTACCTGCTCTTCTCAGTGTTCATCAATGATCTTCCGACAGCTTGTAAGGGAGCCTCAATACACATGTATGCAGATGATACAATCTTATATGCACACAGCCCTAACCTCCCTGACTTTGGACGTGTACTTCAATCTGACTTTTTGGACTTGAAAATTGGATTTCTCAAAACAAACTGTTTCTAAACACTGACAAGACTGTAACAATGGTGTTTGGGACCAAGGCTAAATTTCTAAAGTTTCCAATGAAGGAGCTACAGATCAGAACTAACTCTAAGGCTGGGGCCATAGAGGGGGTAGCAAGGCTGAGGCGCGCCAGCGGGCGCGATCGGGAGGCGGGGGGAGACTGAGGGAGGCGGGGCAGTGACGTCGCTGTGTCAATCGCCCGCGACGCACCGATGTCAACGTCACGGCGCCGTGACGTTGACGCTGCTCCGCGCTGATTGGATGTCGGCTGAAAAATCCAGCACCTCAGCACGCCTGCGAACGCTCGCGTGAGCCCCCTCTCAAGGCATCCTCATGGAGGATGCAGGGGCTCAGCGCGGAGCGTCCGCACGGCTCAGCACGGCCTCCCCTGCTATGGACTCGGCTTAATACTATCCTAGCCCCTGTTTTCTAGTTTCAAATATTTGGGCCTATGGTTTGACTCCCATTTAACATTTGGGTTGCAAATTGATATTTAAAACCAGAGACAGAACATGAAACACAGACTGCACTTTGGCTAAAGAGTTAAACTAAAAGACCATTTTATTCAAAAGATATATATATATATATATATGCAAATATAGCTGTATGCTCATCTGCATGTCTTAGGCAGGTCTGCAACCCCACCTTTCCCCATTATCACCCAGCATACAGCACTTCCACTGCAGCAAGGGATTCTGGGAAATGACATGCAAATGAGCACACAGTGTCACTTTTTGCCTCAATAACCATTTTTAACATGGTTCCCTATAGGCTTAAGCTTGCTGCATGGTCACAGCTTCGAGCACAGCCAGGGTTAAGGTGCATACCCAGAAAACCACCCACAGACAGCTGTTTCGACCTTGATGGGTCTCATCAGTGTGGGGTTGATTTTACTGGGAATGCAAGAGAGGCTTATGGGATAGGCCAAACCATAATACTGAGTTAAGTTATGGTGAGTAAAAAAAGTGACAAAAACCCTCCACAGGAAAGCAAATATGCAAATATAGCTGTATGCTCATCTGCATGTCTTAGGCAGGTCTGCAACCCCACCTTTCCCCATTATCACCCAGCATACAGCACTTCCACTGCAGCAAGGGATTCTGGGAAATGACATGCAAATGAGCACACAGTGTCACTTTTTGCCTCAATAACCATTTTTAACATGGTTCCCTATAGGCTTAAGCTTGCTGCATGGTCACAGCTTCGAGCACAGCCAGGGTTAAGGTGCATACACAGAAAACCACCCACAGACAGCTGTTTCGACCTTGATGGGTCTCATCAGTGTGGGGTTGATTTTACTGGGAATGCAAGAGAGGCTTATGGGATAGGCCAAACCATAATACTGAGTTAAGTTATGGTGAGTAAAAAAAGTGACAAAAACCCTCCACAGGAAAGCAAATATGCAAATATAGCTGTATGCTCATCTGCATGTCTTAGGCAGGTCTGCAACCCCACCTTTCCCCATTATCACCCAGCATACAGCACTTCCACTGCAGCAAGGGATTCTGGGAAATGACATGCAAATGAGCACACAGTGTCACTTTTTGCCTCAATAACCATTTTTAACATGGTTCCCTATAGGCTTAAGCTTGCTGCATGGTCACAGCTTCGAGCACAGCCAGGGTTAAGGTGCATACCCAGAAAACCACCTACAGACAGCTGTTTCGACCTTGATGGGTCTCATCAGTGTGGGGTTGATTTTACTGGGAATGCAAGAGAGGCTTATGGGATAGGCCAAACCATAATACTGAGTTACGTTATGGTGAGTAAAAAAAGTGACAAAAACCCTCCACAGGAAAGCAAATATGCAAATATAGCTGTATGCTCATCTGTATGTCCTGCATCGCTTCTCGGCCTTTTGGCTAAGATCAAGCGAGATGAGTGCTCCTCTCGACCTGCACAGCTATGACCAAATGCAGTACTATCCTACATGGGCTCCAGTAGGAAAGGTCTGTGGCAAGCATTTGGCCCTCTAGCTTGTTGAGAGGTGGTGTCCAGGCCCAGGACCACAGAACCCCTGAGCCTTCGGGCTAAGGGGGGATGGCATTCGAACAACCAGCCCTTCGGGGCTGGGGTGCACCCGCACAACCTTCGAAAGAGGGGATATGATGTGAACTCCCTTGCGGGCCTCGGGCCAGAGGGAGGAAGAGACGGATGTCCTGAATCCTAACGGAGGAAGGCATCAATGTCCCTGGAGACCTAGGCTTTCGGGCTGAAACCTCCAGGGAAACTGGGCACCGAGGGCGGGTCTGACTTCGGTTGGACAGTCCAAGGGCAAGCTCCCTATCCACTGAAGTGGACTGGGATCCGATGAGCGAGAGGGTGTACCCTCTCGTGAGGAAAAAAAAAAAAAAAAAAAACCTGTCTGTGGGTGGTTTTCTGGGTATGCACCTTAACCCTGGCTGTGCTCGAAGCTGTGACCATGCAGCAAGCTTAAGCCTATAGGGAACCATGTTAAAAATGGTTATTGAGGCAAAAAGTGACACTGTGTGCTCATTTGCATGTCATTTCCCAGAATCCCTTGCTGCAGTGGAAGTGCTGTATGCTGGGTGATAATGGGGAAAGGTGGGGTTGCAGACCTGCCTAAGACATGCAGATGAGCATACAGCTATATTTGCATATTTGCTTTCCTGTGGAGGGTTTTTGTCACTTTTTTTACTCACCATAACTTAACTCAGTATATATATATATATATATATATATATATATATATTTAGGCACTGTACCGTGGCGTGTATTAGTGTCTTTGGATGTAGCACTGAGCTCTGTCTGTGTTTCATGTTCTGTCTCTGGTTTTAAATATATATTGCCATGCTCGGTAGCACTCCTCTTTGACACTTATACGTATATATATGTATATGTATATATATATATATATGTCCTGTATGTTTTGCAAATTGGTACCCTGACATAGATATAGACTATGGGGACATAGTATATGGCACGGCACACCAAACTCACCCTAGCAAACTTAATTCCCTCTACAACTCCATATGCCGCTTTGTCCTCCAATGCATTTACAACACACATCACTGCGAAATGCTCAAAGAACTAGCTTGGTCATCACTTGAGTCTAGGCACAAAGTTAATCTTTCCTGTCTTGCCTTCAAATACTTTCTGGGCAAGCTACCCGTCTACCTGAACAAGCTCCTCACCCCTACCACATGCAGCACTTATCATCTGAGATCTGACTCCAAAACACTGTTCATGGTCCCAAAGTTCAACAAAGTATCCGGCCTCTCCACCTTCTCATACTGTGCACCCCACAACTGGAACAACCTACCGGAGACTCAGTCACCATCAGTCTAAATTCTTTCAAAACTAAAGCTCACATTTTAATCTGGTCTGTAACTGTTATATACGCCTATAATATATAATACCTTTAACTGTGCATGCAATGTCTTGTATATAATGTACTGTATAACCCATTTCATGCATTGTAACTATGTATTTGGCATTATAACTCTGTGCCCAGGACATACTTGAAAACGAGAGGTGACTCAATGTATTACTTAAGTAATAATCCCCGAATAACAGGGCATTAATGGCCAATTTTTCCCTCAGAACAGGGCATTATTACTATTATAGGCTAAGTGTAGGCTTTTTTCATAAATAATAGACACTTTTGTATAGTTATATAATTTTTTTTAATTAAAATAAAATGGTAACTACATTAAAGCACCTCTATATACGCTTACACTGCAGCTATCTATATCCACACAATGCCGCCCCCTCTGTGTGTACACACACACAACACACTGCAGCTATATACACACACACACACCACACTGCAGCTATATACACACACACACCACACTGCAGCTCCACACAAACATAACCTGCTGCTACACCCAAACTGCTGCTACACACAAACTCTGTAGCTACACACAAACTCTGCAGCTACACACATGCAAACTCTGCTGCTGCACACACTGCAGCTACACTCACACACGCACACACTCTGCAGCTACACACACACTGCAGCAGATACACATATACTGCAGCATCCACGCACGCACACACACACAAACTAGAAATCGGCGTCATCATTTCCTTTGAAAAATGTGGCATACTTTATTTCGACCTTTTGCAGCCTAGAGACGTAGAGTAGTAAGTGGTTTTGGACTGATTTTCTGTTTTTGCTTTCTTTAACACATTCTCTGGTAGCCTGAAGTAAGGTATGCAGCTGAGATTATGGTCCCACAGTCCAAGGGCAACAAGGAAACGTCTTCTTACCCAAAGGAAATGCTGCTGGTTCATCCCGACATCTCCAGTATTTTAAAGGAATCTGAGGATCTTGAACAGGATGAGGAGCATGATGAGTATTTTGGTTAGTACAGTAGATGCCTTTTCAATGGGTTTGAGCAGTTGAGAAGCAGCTTTCAATGGGATATGTAGGTAGTTGGAAAGCTGGTGTTGCCGATTTAAAAATAATAGAATGAAGATGTTGTGCTGATCAAAACACGTTAATTATTCCAGTGGTGCTCAGGCCAGCTGTGGATCTCCAGATGGGCTATATAATAGTTATGTTTTGCAGCCATAGTTATAAGATACTAAGCTATTTAATGCCTTTCACTATATACAGGTAAACCCCGTTATAGCGCGGTCCTCGGGGGCCACCCGATCCG